>NC_135836.1:21870480-22145480 GCF_029677425.1 Wolffia australiana | reverse complement strand
ATTCATTTAATTTGGCTGATTCAATAAGGTTCACACCTACCTTTCCGTATATATTTTGCTTAAGAGGGGAGGCGCCGGCCTTCAGAAGTAGTTGAACCACCTCGAGATGCTCGCCCCGGGCCGCATGGTGAAGGGCCTGCACACGACGACGATAACAATGAAGACGCCAATGATGATGATGACGAGGACAAGGACACAGATGATAATGGAAATGACAATGCCGATGATGGCGATGATGATACATTTGACAATGCCAATTCTGATTCTAATGGTAACGATGATGACGGTGATGATGATAATGATGACAATGACGAGGGTGATGATGATGGATGTGAAAAGCATTCATATAATTCCGGATCGACCCGGACGAGGACGCTGGACGAGACGGGACGAACTTCGTCCCGGCTGACGTCCAGCAGTTCCCCCGGGACGAAGGACGGGACGAAGTGTCGTCCGGGACCGTCCCGTCCTACCTATCCTGGACGAAGTTTCGGACCATCCAAAGGCTCTGGGACAAAATTTCGTCCCCTAGGGACGAAATTAAAGAGAGAAACACGCCGCCAGCCCTAGTCCTTTGAAAGAGATTCAGCGGGAGCACGATTCTTCCCTTGGAGTACCATCGGAACTTCGGAAGGCAATACTCTTGGTCTTCTTTCTTTTGGAAGTCGGTGTCATCGTGACAGAGAAGCGAAAGCGCGCCGCCGGCAAGGTACCTATCTATCGATCGTTCTGGCGGATTTTCTATCGATCTTTCTATCTAATGTTCTATCTATCTTTGTATCTATCTGAAGATCTTTCTATCTATCTATCTGTCGATCTAGCCATCTATCGAACTTTCTATGTAGCTTTCTATCTACCTATCTATCTATCTATCTATGTATCTAAGTATCTATTGGTATTTCTATCGGATTTTCTATAGATCTTTCTATCTAATAATCGATCTATCTATCTATCTAACAGTCGATCTTGGTATCTATCTATCTAGCTATCTATCTATCTGATTTTCTATCTATCTATCTATCTATGTATGTACGTATCTACTGATCTTTCTATCAGATTAGTTATCGATCAAATCTCCTTCAATCGTCGATCAAATTTCTTGGAGTTGAATTTAAATGTCAGATTTAGGTAAATAAAATAGTAAATAGAGGATGTTTATGTTAATAGTAAAAAGAGGCTGTTAAATTATTTCAAGGTCATTCTCACAGTAAATAAGAAAAAAACATCGTCCAGGTCGGTCGTCCACAGTCCGAACACCCCGGACGAACGAACTTTCCGTCCTACGGGATGAACATTCGTCTCGTCCGGGGTACCCCGGACGAAATTTCGTCCAATATTTCGTCCGGAGCGCTGGACGGGACGAAAATTTCGTCCCGGGACGAAATCTTCGTCCCGTCCGCGTCCCGGAAGTATAAGCATTCAGAGGACATTTGACAACTTACAGTTTCATTCTCTGAGTCAACTGTGTCTAGCATCCGCTTGATGTCCTCAGTGTTCCCAGCTGCGTCGAGCAAGAGTTGCACGATGTCCACGAATCCTGGAGATGCCTTGGGTGAATAGATGCGAGTAGAGATCAAGATCTGTATCGGATAGGCTGATTTGATAAAGAGGGTTTTTCCAGGAAATCGATCATCGGCCCAGATCAGCCCATTAAGTGGAATGGCTATGACAAAGGGGTTGTGTGCATGTGTGTGTGTTTAAGAAAGAGACGGAAAGGAAATCTTTAAAAGTAATTAAACATTACAATATCAAAATCGGATCGATCGACTGGTCCAGTCAAATCAGTTCATCAATAAAGATTGAGGGATCATCTAAACGAATCATTAATCTACTGGCCCATTAAGTGGAAAGCCCCATCGGTATTTGTCAGTGTGTGTGTGTGAGGCAGAGAGAGAAAGAGAGGGAGAATTTTTAAATGATCGAAAAACTCAAGAGCAAAATCCAATTGATTCACCAATCAAACTGATCTATCCGATTGATCAGGATAGTGATTGTGATTGACAGAAAATTGATATACCTCCTGCGCAGGCATCATGGAGAGGGATAGCCCCTTCCTCGTCCTTGGGCTCTAAGCTGGCCCCTCGTTCGAGCAGTAACTACAATTAAATTAAATAAACTCGATAAATATCAGGGTTCTGGAAGCAAACGGTAATTATAGAATAGCAGAGGAAATTAATTAAAGGCAACTCGGGACTTTAATAGCGAACCTTAACGCAGGGTAAGTAGCCATATAAGCAGCACGAGTGAAGAGCTGTGTCTCCATCTTCGAGAGGTTCGTCTATGGAACCGGATAAATGATCTGAAATCAATGTAAATGAGATAATTTCCAGTGATATCTTTCATAAACTTAAATGCTGGACCGGAATTATCTAAAAATTACAAAAGCAAAACTAGGGAATGAAGATCAGGGAAAGCGCACACACGTTTAAAGCAATCGGTTCATTGAATTTCTCCCAAGCATCATGAGAAATATAACCGAATCAAAGGCCAGGCAAAAGCTATCCCTTTTTCACTTTACGAAATGCATTTGAAACCGTGACCGGGAGGCAAGCTGAGCCGCTCATTTTTCATTTCTTTCATTCCAGGATAAGAAATTTATTGAATCCCGTGCTGAGGGCGGAAAAGAAGATTAACCATATAAAATATAATTCAAACATCGGGCACTCAGATTGAAAGTTTTTGATGCAAGATTAGAAACTTGAGGCTAGCATAATCAACCATCAGACGATCTAGGATCCAATCGATCACTCACAGAGAAAAGATGGGAAAGTGAATACCGAGCGCCAATCGTAGAGCGTCAACATCTCCAGTTTGCGCGGCGGCAGCGAAATCAAGAAGATGAGAAGGAATATCGAGTTCCGGGTCGCTCCAGGCTTCATCCATGAGAACTCCGTCATCTTCCTCCTCTTCCAACCCGTTCTGCCTTCCGGGAACCGCCATGACCGCTCCGCGAGCTCGAGATCAACCTCCGCGCCGGAAAATTTCGAAAACCTAGCCTACGCACAACGCCCTGGCAGATATTTATACATGGGCCGAACTGGCTCGATCAGCCCAATAAGGCTTTGATCCGGCCCATATTCCAGAAGCGTGGAAACTCGACACGTGGACTGTCTGACGTGGAGGCCACATCAATTTAAATTGTTCGTATCGATCGCCAACGATCTCCGACGGCATAAATGTGAATCGGAGCGTTCTCGCGGGAGTGTGCTCCCGCTTGAGTTGAAGTTCGACGCTGCCGCAAATCCGAGAAATCAGGTGAATTTTCTATCTGTAGTTAGTGTTTTTGGCGATGATGTTAGTGGTGTTGATTGTCAGGTGTTGTTTATTTGATTTCGGGGACGTTTTGTTCGTTGCTTTCTAGTTGTTTATAGTCCCAGATGAGAGTAGAGCTGGGAAGATGACGAGGAAGAGAGTAAATTGAGGCTTTGACATCTACTCGTGACGTGTTGTTTATTCTCTTGGATCTGGTTTTGATCAGCAGATGTTGTTTTTTCTTTATTTTGGGACGCGTTGTTAGTTGCTTTTTAGCTATTTTTACTCGCGGATGAGAGTAGAGTTGTGGAAGATAACGAGGAAGAGAGAAAATCTAGGTTTTGACTCGACGTCACGACGTGGTTTTGATTCGCTTGGATCAGGTTTTGATCAGCAGCTGTTGTTTATTTGATTTTCGGAAGTTTTTTGGTCGCTCATTTGCTTTTAACCATGGATGAAAGTAGAATTGTGCAATATTACGTGGAGGAGAGTCAAATTTGGTTTTTGGCACGTAGTGTAGACACGTTGTCTATTCGCATTGATCAGGTTTTGATCATCAGATGCGGTTTCGCTGATTCTAGTTGTTTTTAAACGCTGAAGAGAGCGGAATGGGGGGAGATAATGAGGAGAGTAAAGCAAGGATAAAGTCTCGACGTGTTTTTTATTGGATCTGATCAGATTTTGATCGTCAGATTTGGTTTTGTTGAAGAACAACATCCTGCTTAAAGGTGGAAAGTAGCGCCCTTGCTATCAGCGAAAGCTTTTAGCACAGCGTGTAAGCTGTTTAAATCGAACAGGTTTCTTTACCTTTAGGCCGTCTTGTTTATTGCTTTCTAGTTGTTTTGAACCGCAGAGGGGAGTAGAGTGCGGTAAGAGAATGAGCAGAGTAAAATTATGTTTTGACACAAAGTCGCGACTGATTTGTTTATTCGCTTGGATCATTTTTTGACAAACAGATTTTGTTGATTTTCTTCCAGGAACTTTTGTTCGCGACTCTCTTGTTGTCTTTAACCGCCTAATAGAATGAAGTAATGGAGGATAACGAGAAGGAGAATAAATAAGGTTCAAAATGAAGTATCGACATGTTGTTTATTCACGTTGATCAAATTCTAATCATCAGATGTTTTGATTTGAGAAGTGTTGTTTGTTTTTCATAGCTTTTTTTAACTGCTAAAGTGAGTAAGATAATGTTTCAATACAAAGGATCGTGTAAGAAATCAAAAGAAGAGAGAGGAAACAGAGAGCGATAATGTTTCTACAAAAGAAATAGGATGAGAGAGAGAATGGCAAAGATCGAAGATGTAAGAAAGAAGAAGAGAGAGCAATAGGTGAACAAACCCTCAAGAATTTCCGAATCAGGAGTTCTTGGCAAACAACCACAAAATGATCATTCATCAAATGATGTTCTCCTAATGGCTTTACAAGGGGTGTTTTAACCCTAAGATGCTCAAGAATTAGTTAATTTTTACCATAGGCTCCTTCATTGACTGATCCTTGTTGACCGGGTCTTCTGTGATGACTCCTCAGGACTACGACATTCTCGCGCGCTGTTTATTCACTTTGATCAGGTTTTGACGATCAGATGTGATCTATTTGCTTTCAGGACGTATTGCCAGTAGCTTTCTATTTTTAACCACGGACGATAGTTGTGGAACTGTGAAGTAGGACGCGGAAAAGGTAGGAAGAAAGTTTCGACATCAAGTTTCAACATTGTCATCCGTGAAATCAGGTAGTTAATTTTTTTTTAAATAGTGATTTTGGCAATTTCGCCTGTGGTTTTGATTATTGGTCGTGTTTTGTGATCGTCTGCACCATATTTTGGTCCAGTTTCTATAATTTAATTTGCAACAATTTCTCTCTAAATTAATAAATGTCAGTATTTATTACTAACACCTAAATCATGAGATTTTCCTCTTATATAGAAATCACTGGCATTAAATCGTGAGATTTTCCTCTTATACATCTAAATCTAGAGTTCTGAGACTAGAATTACTTCTTTCATTAGATATAAAAGTAATAGACATTGTTAATACTCTCGGTATGGGTCTCACCTGAATTTTAATCTCAATGTGTATTATCTTGTTTCCTTATAGGCTGAGGGAACATGGAAGGCTATTGTGGACAGGTTTATGATTCAATGACAAATCATGACAATCTGCTGGACAGGGGACGTGGGATTTTCGGGTACCATGCTTATTAAATTTCAGACTTCTTATCTTGTGATTATTGAATGTTCGAATAATGTGGCAGTTAGGGATGTGATTTCAGGTGTTCCCATTATAGAAGAAGGTGCAAAATACGTTCGCCCTGCTGCAATGAGGTCTTTGATTGCAGGCATTGCCACAACGAAATCAAGGTTTTGCTTCAGAAATCTTCTTAATCTGATAGGATTTAAACTTGTTAGTGAGAGGACTCTCCTATTGGGTCATGTTCTATAAACCCACTAGGCTCCCTCACTTATCACTAACTCATATTCTCTCCTCTCTCTCTCCTAGGGTATATATACCCCTCCTCATGTACATTCTAGTTAAGGATTTCATTTCCTCTCCTTCCTCCAAGCCCTAGCATGGAGTTCAACATGGTATCAGAGCCAAGCTCTTGATCCCCATCTCTAGCCCTAAGCCTGTGTGCGGGCTTCTTCTTCTTCTTCTTCTTCTTCTTCTTCAATCTTCTCCTTGCTCGCACGCAAGAAGCGCCGTCGCCCGCAAGCAGCCGCCCGCAAGCCGCCGCCCGCGAGCAGCGCCCGCACGAGCGCCGCCGCAAGCCGCCGCCCGCAGCAGCCCGCAGCAGCGCCGCGAGCAGCGCCGCGAGCAGCGCCGCACGGAGCGCCCGCCCGCAAGCCGCCGCCCGCAAGCAGCCGCCCGCGAGCAGCCGCCCGCAAGCAGCGCCCGCGAGCAGCGCCGCGAGCGCCGCCGCGGGCGCTTCGCCGCGCCGCCGCAAGTAGCCGCCCGCGAGCAGCGCGCGAGCAGCGCCGCCATAGCAGCCGCCCGCGAGCACCGCCCGCGAGCAGCGCCGCGAGCAGCGCCGCGGACCGCCGCCCGCAAGCAACCGTCTTCGGACGTGTTCGGTTCGCCGTTCGCTGCGCTGCTGCTGTTTGCAGTCATGTCGACTACCTCCAGCATGGGCAGTGATCCGTCGCATCCACCGCCCCGACGTCAACCCAAGCAGATTTCACCGCGGCTGACTTTGCCCGGGAACTCCCGTCGCCGAAAATCGGTGCTCCTCTCCCTCCGGCTCCGGATAACTGCCGTCTCAGTGCTCCGAACTTGATGTCGTGGCTGAAGTTCGCCGAGTACACTCTGCGCGCCGTCTGCTCAGAAACATCTCACCTGCCAGCCCCTTCCCGTCACGGACCCGCATTTCCCGGCCTGGAGTGCCGAGCAGTGCCGTCCACTCCTGGCTCTTGACTCACACTCTCTCGGGAGGTCTATGACAAGTTCCTCCACCTGACGACTCCGCGGGAGATCTGGGAGCACGCTCGTCGCTACTGCGGGCATGATGCTGATGACTGGAAGATCTTTACTTTGGCCGAGCGGGCGAGTGTACTCCGACATGGCACCATGTCCATTATGGACTATAGCCTTGCCCACCAAGCCCTGTGGCGCGAGGTGGACTATTACATGCCGGTGGGGGATCCGAATTGCGTCGACCGCCGCCATGCTCTCAAGCTCCGCTACATGTCATTTCTCGACAAGCTGAATCCGGAATATGCGGATGTCAGCGCCGGGCTCTTCACCCTGCACTCCTCTTCCGACTTCGATGGTCTGGTTAAGGAGTTGACGGAGGTTGAAAGCAGCCTTCGCCGCCAACGCCCGCTGCTGGACCTGCCTGCCGAGTCCCCGCGAGAGTGCTGCCCTCCTGTCGCCCTCACGGAGCAACCTCCCTTGCTGCCCAAGCCTTCTTCGGGCTCTCGCACCGTGGGTTTGCTCCCTCTGCGGCAAGCGAATCATCTTGAGGCCCGGTGCATCAAGAAATTTTTGACAGTACCGGGATCCGGAGGTCGCCCCTCGTCGTCATCAGCTCCTGCCTCGTCGTCTCGCCGGTCCCGCAGCCGAGCCCATCTTGCCCAGGCACCGCCCCGTCGCCCTCTAGCTCTAGCCATCCAGCCATGACTAATGACCAGCTGACTGCCGAACTTGTCCGTCTCAGCTCCCAGCTGGCTGCCCTGCAGACCGGGTCTTCTTCACAGCCTACCGTGGCTCACTTCAGTGATTTCGCTGCGTTCTTCCTTCCCAAGTCAGATCAGCGGTATTGTGGCCACTCGGCCCTCCAACCTCCCTTCGCCGTTTGGATACCACCTGGGTGCTTGATACTGGGGCCACAGAGCATATGACCCCGTTCAACCACCGGTTTCTGTCCTACGAGCGGCACCTTGGTGGTCGAGCTGTCCACACGGCGGGTGGGGGGACGACTTCGCGTGACTGGTATCGGGTCGATCCATGTGGATGGCCTTGGTATCATTCACAACGTCCTTCATGTTCCGTCCCTTCAGACCTTACTTATGTCACCGCAGCGACTCGCCGATGCGGTCCATTGCTCGTTCCACATTCAGTCTGATGGGATCTTTTGACTGACAAGGTGGGGAAGACTTTGCGAATTAGGCGCTCGGATGGCCTACTGCTGTTGGACGAGAGGGGCGGTCGGGAACCCGTGCAGCGGTGCTTGTTGACAATCGAGACCAGCGGCAGCGGCTTCTACTCACTCACCAGCGGCTCGGGCATCCGTCTTTCCATGTTTTGAAAAGACTTTTCCGACATTGTGTACTGGCTTGACCTCTCTTCTGTTGTTTGTGATGCATGCAAACTGGCGAAGCATCGCCGGGCCTCCTTCCCTCCGTCGACTTCTCATAGTGATGTTCCCTTATATCGCATTCATAGCGATGTATGGGGTCCGTCGCGACAGGCCAGCCTGAAGGGACACCGGTGGTTCTTGATCTTTGTTGATGAGGCCACCCGTTACACGTGGACCTACTTGTTGCCGTCCAAGAGCGCCGTCTCCTCGACTGTTCAAGCCTTCTGCACCATGCTTCAGACTCAGTTTGGCCGGACTATTCAGCGGTTCCGGTCCGACAATGCGCGGGACTACGTCAACCAGGAATTGACCTCGTATTTCACCGCCCATGGGATTCTCCACGAGACGTCTTCTCTCCCACATCTCCTCCGGCCCCTCCCTTGGAGCCGGATCTGGTTCTGGAGCCCGCTGCTCCCTTTCCTCCCACCGTCGTCTCTCCTCCCACAGTCGTTCCATCCTCCTCTTCTTCTCCTCCACCGGTCGGCCTTCCTTCCTCACCCATTGCGCCTACTCCATTATCTTCCTCCCCCGAATCCTCGCCTCCTGCTTCCGCTCCCTCCCCGTCTGCTGAGTCCTCGCCTTCCTCTCTTCCGCCAGCCATTTCCGAGTCGTCTTCTTCTCCTGCTGACGATGACTCCCCTGACTTGCCTATCGCTTTGCGTAAAGGGGTCCGCCAGTGCACCCGCACTCCCCTTTACCCCCTCTCTCACTATCGCTCCTTCGCCAGGTTGAGTACTCCCTACCGCCTGTTTTTGACCCGCATCGACTCTGTCTTCGTTCCACGCCGCTTAACCGATGCTATCGCTTGTCCTCATTGGAAAGCGGCGATGGATGAGGAGATGCGCGCCTTGCTCAAAAACCACACGTGGGATGTGGTTCCTCTCCCACCCGGGAAGACGGCCGTCTCTTGCAAGTGGGTTCACACCCCCAAGCACAACGCCGATGGCTCCCTGGAACGCCGCAAATCGCGGCTCGTGGCTCGTGGCTTCACTCAGTCCTACGGCGTCGACTACTTCGAGACGTTTTCTCCGGTCGCGAAGATGGACACCGTCCGCCTCCTCCTGGCGCTGGCCGCTCATCATGAGTGGTTGATTCGCCAGTTCGACGTTAAGAACGCCTTCCTTCATGGCGATCTTACCGAGGAGGTCTACATGCATCATCCTCCGGCTACCTCTCGGGCCTCGGGACCGTCTGCCGACTGAAGTCCTTGTATGGACTGAAGCAGTCACCGCGATGTGGTTCGCCGCTTCAGCTCCGTCATGCGCCGAAGGGTACACCCAGAGCAATGGGAAGCCACTCTCTTCTTCCGTCACGCCCGGCCGGGTCGCTATCCTGGTCGTTTATGTGGACGACATCCTGATCACCGGGTGGACACTGCGGCTTCACGCCTCAGCCGCTCCCTTGCCCGCGAGTTCGAGATCAAGGCCCTTGGTCAGCTCCGGTACTTCTTGGGGCTCGAGGTGGCCTACTCGGCTCGTGGTATCTTCATCAGCCAGCAGAAATATACGGTGGACCTGCTGACTTTGACGGGTATGACCGATCTGTGCTCTGTGAAGACCCCATCGACCCCAACGCTCAAGTTGGGCGCCGGTGACTCTCCGCCGTCAGCACCCATCAATATCAGCAGTTGGTGGGGAAACTTCTATCTGACCCACACGCCGTCCCGACATCAGCTATGCAGTTAGCCTTCTCAGTCAGTTCATGCATGCTCCGCATGAGATTCATCGTCAGGCCGCTCACCGGGTGCTCGCGTACCTGAAGGGCTGTCCCGGGAAGGGTTTACTCTTCCCCCGGAGCTCAGAGCCGACTGTAAAGGTATATACAGACGCTGACTATGCAGGCTCGACTGTGGACTACCGGTCTACCACCGGTCTTTGCATCTTTGCCTTCGGGGGCCTTGTGAGCTGGAAAAGCAGCAAGCAGGATCGTGTCTCCCGTTCGAGTGCAGAGGCGGAATACCGGGCACTTGCGGATGGGGCCTCTGAGGCTCAGTGGATTCACGGGGTGCTCCGCGAACTTCGCGTCGAGTACACCCGTCCGATCCACTTTTATTGTGACAACAAATCGGCTATTGCCTTGGCTCAAAATCCGGGCCAGACGGGTCGCATCAAGCACATGGAGATCAACCGCTACTTCTTCAAGGAGCGGATGGACGAGGGCTTGTTCGACTTGTCTTTCGTGCCGTCATCCGACCAGGCGGCCGATGTTCTCACGAAGGGATTATCAAATCCTCTCCTTGTTCGTGCTACCTCCAAGCTTGGCATGGATGACATCCATACCTCGCTTGCGGGGGGCTGTTAGTGAGAGGACTCTCCTATTGGGTCATGTTCTATAAACCCACTAGGCTCCCTCACTTATCACTAACTCATATTCTCTCCTCTCTCTCTCCTAGGGTATATATACCCCTCCTCATGTACATTCTAGTTAAGGATTTCATTTCCTCTCCTTCCTCCAAGCCCTAGCATGGAGTTCAACAAAACTAGTATTTCATCCTTCACTCTTTATTTTTTTATTAGAACTCCCTGGCCGTTGATCGAAAAGAGAGACATGAGATTCCTCGCCATGAACTGCAGAAGGTATGCTCACATTTCAACTTAAAATTAATTAATTCTCGATTGGGTGGCCGTTCAGAGTAATCGTCATCGGTCTACTCTTATTTTCTTTCTTCAGGTCATTTGCTCTCTCTGTGAGATAGAGCAAGATGTGAGTAATTTCCTCAGAAAATGTGTATATCAATGCATCGATCATATTAAGATTTCATCATTCTTTTCTTAACCTTTCTTGCCTTGCATTTAGGTTCAGCATTATTGTGAATCATGTGGTGTCTGCATGGGAGAGTATTTCTGCGAAAAGTGCAAGTTCTTCGACGACGATGTAAGCAAGACTGAGACTAATAATCTTACTTCGTCCCTATTTTTCCTTTTTTTGTAGAAAAGCTTTCTTAATTTTTCTTCAAAAAAACCATTCTTAATTTATTTTTCAGGTTTCAAAGAGACAATTCCACTGTGAACCATGCGGAATATGCAGGTTAGGCCTGATAAACGATTTCTTTAATCTCCTGCGTAAAATTGGTCCAAAGGTGCTGAAAATTGTCCGTATGGCATTACCTTCTTTCAGAACGGGTGGTCGAGAAGAGTTCTTCCATTGCACCGGATGTGGTAAGCTAGAATTATACTCATGGCATTTAACAATGGAAATACTATGTTTTACTTCTCTGATTGACATCATTTGAAAGTAGGATGCTGCTACAGTAATTCATTAAGAGATTCACATCGATGTATAGAGAAGGCATTGCAACATAATTGCCCAATTTGCTTTGAGGTAGTGGAAATCACCTTCCTCCAACTACAATTATTTTTCCTGTATTACCAACCCTGGAAATTTGATAAATTTTGTCTTTGTCTTCAGTATCTATTCGATTCTGTCAAACATATTAGCGTCCCAAAGTGCGGACACACACTTCATTTGGAATGCTTGAAAGAGATGCAAGATCATTTGAGGTCAGCTTCCGGGACATTTATTTATCCATAACCTGAAATTTTTTAAGGAAATTAAAATTTCTAGCTTTGCAAAAAAACTGTTGAGCCTCGGGAGCCTACCACTAGGTTAGAAGCTATAATTGGTACTGACGGTAATATTTCTTACCTTAGGCAGCGCATATAAATGGCGTTCATGACATTTAAAATGGGTTTGATTAAGGATGCAGTATTTGGGGAAAATGTCGACTTAAGTTCGACGTTTTCATATCTGAGACTAGCGATCAATGATAATGTGTTGCCTCTCTCTCTTTCCTTTCTGTTTATTTTCTATCACACGTGTGGACTGCTAATTATCATATTTGTATTGACTAGAATTAAATGAGAACAGGCGAAGCCCATATTTTTTGTTGTTAGCTCCTTCTGGTGTTCTTCTCAGCCACTATCAAATATCTACTCTCTCTCTTTATGTCTTATCTGTTCCTCTTTTTGTCTTTTTCACTCCGTAGAGATTATTTTTCCATGCATTTTAAAGATTGAGAAATATTCTTTGACGATTTTGGTAAAAACTTATTAAGTAAATCTCCTAATCTTCTTCTCTTCAGCTTTGTTTGCCCAATTTGCTCGAGATCTTTGTGCGACATGTCAGGGGTCTGGCAGATGCTCGATCAGGAGGTACCTGGAAACGAACTAAAACTGTATGGTTTATATTTCATTTCACCTTGGATCGACTCGTTCATGATTATTAATCTTAATCTTTTTTACTATTTTTATAAATGCTAAGGTTGCCGACACCCCGATGCCCCTGATGTACCAGAATCGAATGGTTAGAAATCCATTTTTTAAGTAAAAAATTAATGATGTCGCACCGCTTAATTAATGTTTCCAGACTAATGTTAATTCATTGAATTTATATTGTTTTGACAGATTTGGATCCTTTGCAATGATTGTGGTGCTAATACGGAGATCCGTTTCCACATTGTGGGCAACAAGTGCCCTAACTGTGGCTCCTACAATACTAGACAGACGAGAGGAGGCCCTTCTTGTGCTTCCGTGCGCTGAATATGGAGGTTGAATCTGAAAAAAAAGGTGCAAATTTTAATCTTTTTGATATATATTATTTCCCAAAGCTGTGGATCCTCGCATCATTTTAGTAAGAAAAAAGAATAACTTGGTCCTTTTGTATAATTTGTAAATATTGCCCTGGTGTACATAGTTACGTTGAGCTTTTATAAAGAAGTGTATTTTTATGTGAATCTGAATTTCAAGGTTTTCAAGATTTTATTAAAGCCTTGTTCTTTAAGTGTTTGATTCCTTAGTGACTTACTATTTGAATTATCTATGTCTGAAATGTTTCCACCATAAGAACATTTTGTAATAAAACACTAGCGTCGCTAATAAATTTGGCTATTTCATAGACATGACCCTTCAATGTCTGGTAGCAGGGGCTGCCAAGAACTTATTAGATCCATGAGATTGATTGAACTTGTGTGGAATAAATCTGCATTGTGCTCTCTTAGACTTAAATTCTGCACAAAAGTCAATGCCCTAGATTTGATCATACAATGATCAAAGTGTTGAATCTTTTGATGCATCTTGATATATTGTTCGGTAACGCAAGGATTTTATCACAATTATGAATGCAATGAAAGTAGGCTCTTTAGAAATTCCTACCACAATTATGAATACTTTGCTATTTACTACGAGTGCAATCAATATCATAAGGCACCGACTGTAAGATTTTGATAAATTGATAAAATAGAACTCCCCCATTTAACGGCAATAGAATCTTAAGTGTAAATTGCCTTCCAAATCCCATATCAAATTTTGACTTTAGGAGCCTTCTATATATTTGACGATACTTGCCTTCTATATATTTGACAGAAATTGACTGTGAAGTAGAGGAACTGGGGAAGAAGAAAAAGAACTGCACACACCTTTCATTTAGGGTTAAGGTTATGAACAATGCTTAGTGGGCTGATGGAACCATGGCACAATAAAATAATACAACGGTTACAATTATAGTGCTGGGAACGCTGACGGGATGATTTTTTCGTCCTGGGATGAAACAGTTGTCCCGTCCAAGGGTTTGGACAAAATTCGGGATAAAATTCGTCCCTTGGACCACCAGACAGGACGGTTTTTGTCCCATGGGATGAAAAAACCGTCCGTCTGGAGGTCTCGGCCGATAGACAGACGAATCTGGACGAAAAACCGCCGGATTCACATCTTACGGTGAAGATCTAGCCATGTGGCCTCGCTATGACAATTTGCATCAAAATCCCTGTATTTTTCATCCCAGGAGGACTGGACGGGACGGTTTTTGTACCGTCGAACGAAAAATTTGTCACGTCCTTCGTTCCTGCACTGAATCCGGATGTCGGATGGGATGAAATTTGTCCCGTCCTGTCCATCGTCCACATCCGGGACGATCCGGAACTATAGTTACAACAACTGTTCACCTCTTTCTCGACCCATGTGCTGCGAAATAACCCGTTAACACCTCCCCTCAAGCTGAGGTTTTGATAATTTGCATTCCCAACTTGGAAACAAGGTGATACAAACCTCCCCAAGAGTTACCACTTGTCAGAAAAGAAACACGATCAAGACCCTATGAAGGCCTGGCCCCAGAACACTACAAATTGGGGAAAATAACCATGAACTCCATTGGGATACTTTTACCTGATTTGGCATAGTGGTCTAGAGTAGCAGAAATTCTACAAGAGTAAGCATAGAGGCAGCCAACCTGGTGTTATCCTTCTAACGTCCCTGCACCGCTCTTTTGAACTTATATCTTGTCATTGTTGGAATTTGGCTTGGTGCATAGACCCAGTCCTATTGTATTTCTTGGTGCATAAGTGAAGGGGTGTTTTCCCTCCTATTATGCTATTTCTTGACTGAATATTTGATCAGTGTGCATATCTACATTAAATAGTATTATCTAGAAAATCATAGATATATTTTAGCAGTGATCGAGTAATACCACTTGAAGAGTGTTCCACCTCAATGCCCAAAAAAATATTTGAATGGTCCTAAGCTTGTAATGTCGAATTGGACAATTAATTGTTGGCTGAGTTATTCAATATCGGGTGTTGCATTCCGAATAATAATAACTGTTAAGGGTTAGGAACTCCGTTCCGTCCCATTAACATTCACCCGTTCTGTTCTATCCGTTGTACATTACCGTTGTAATATCTTATTGGGTCTGACAGACCCAATAAGACAAGTTAAATATCAATGTAATATCCTAAAAGGGTTAATGGGATTTTTCCCTTGAGAAACAAGGAACATGGAGTCTTCTTCTCTTCTCTTCTCTCTTCTCCTCTTGCCATCTGGTTGTCTACTGCCTAAGGAGAGCTTCTACTGCATCTCTCATGTTGGCTCTTTGTATTGCCTCAGTAAAGGACGTCTGCTGCACTTCTACCTACATTCTATACACTTCCTTACAATAACAATGTTGTCTACATGCACAATAAGAATCACAATGGCAGAAGGTGATAAAACAGTGTAACATTCAAACCACACATCGGGATTTCTCAAGTCCATACAGAGCTTTTCAAAGATGGCAGACAAATCCATCTTTGAAAGCTTCAGGTACATTTTTTGATGGAGATTTCCACGAAGAATGGTATTCTTACATTGAATTGAAGAAGATTCCATTTTTCTCCTACAGCCAAGGAGATTAGTATATGTACGATGTTCATTTTTTTTACTTAGGCAAAATTTTCGCTATAATCAATTTTTAATGCCAAGAGCTGTGCCTTGTAGCATTCCAGCCCCATATTTTACCATGTAAACCCATTGGCAACCTAGATGAACCTTAAGCCACAATTTGGTTGGTACGTAAAGTTGCCATTTTCAGATCCATGGTCTCCCTTTAGTGAGATTGATCAAAGGCCTCTCGAATTCACTGAGTATTTACTTGCCGAAGTTGCATTAAAAATAACTTATGCAGGAGATACATTCAGATAGGTTAAGATATTTCTAAGTGGAAAGTGTGTTCTACTTATTTATGTATGTAAAGTACAGTCGATACTTCCCACTATCTTTGAGGAAGCATCCCTGGCAGTAGGACCATTCATCGCGGGGTTGTTCACAGGTCGAGTCCAAATAAAGTGTATAGGATATGGTGGAAGAATTTGGAACCAAATTTATTCAAGGTGATTTTCAGGTTGACATTCCAGGCAGGGTGTTAATACATTAAATAGAGGAATGGGATCTGATTTTTGAGGTGATGTATCTGTTAATAGTGGCATGGGTAAACTACACAGGAACAGTGTCTAGGCCAGACTAAGGATAGTAAAAATCCCCTTGTTAAATGTCACATTTTTAGATATTAGAGCCCACAATAAAGGATGATGAAACAGAACAATGTTAATCTTACATAGATCCACTTAATGAAACAAAAAATGTGATGATCTAGTTATTATTTATGAATTTGTGTCGGTGGCTGATAACTCATAACTTTTTTGAGTGTTAGGATATCCACTTGAATGCTGGTGGTGTTATTTTATTGGTTTGATGTTGCTTCAAATGGTTGAAGCATTCACACCTAAAAGTCATAAGTTCTAGATCACCATGGAGTTTGGTTGTAAGCTTGGAGTTTGACCCTTCAGAGTCAAAGAGGGGGGTGAATTTGGTTCTCTAGCTATATTATATTTTTTTCATTAATTAACCTAGGATGAAAATAAGGTTGAGGAAATGAGACATATGATTATTTTTTAAGGCAACGTAGGATAATCTTTAATGATATTCGGGGTAATCCATCCCAAAGTGATCATGTGCCTAACACTGATTGTTATCAATAGGGTGGAACAAAGATTTAAAAACAGAAAAAGTTGGTGAAACTCTGTTTGTTATCAACGCTTAAAGCCTTCCACTTAGCGACTTTGCTTGACCTACTTCAACGCATGAAGCCTTCTCTACTTATGACCCCCAAAGCCTCAACCTGACTGGCTACAGAGGTCTAACAAGAACAAAATATTTTTGGACAATATGTATTTCTCCTTAATAACGGATATATATAATCAATATCCTTTAGTATTATTCAAGACAAGTCATAACTTTATGCATTTCAACACAGATATTTTTCAGATTATAATTTTTTTAATTTGGAGATAAAAATTAGTAAATGTAAGTATGACTTACCTCTAGTTCTATTCTCCTCCACGTTTTATTTTTGATGAAATTCATTAATTCATGTTTGACCTTCGGTGCTTAAAACTAAAATATCTTTGCCATTCTAGCACCAAATGATATGATTCTAACTCTTATGGATTTTTAACATAACATGATTACCAATATCTTTTACATCAGAAAAAATATTCCAAGTCGAATTGTATTGATCTCCAGATGTCAATCCCTCCACGTCCTTAGTCAACTGCCATATTCCTCCGTGTTCAAGTTCAAACCTCTATACTCTTTCAAAACTCAACCAAAAATGTCATTCCAATTTCTATACATGTGTATGAATGTTAACAACTAGTTAATTTGAACATAGTCTAATAATAAACTTAAAACTAAAATTAAAGATGTCACACTTAAAGGGTCAAGGACTTGTAAAATTCAGAGGACAGCTTTCTTTCTTTTGAATCCTGAATCACCCTACACCAAAGAATACAAGTCCAAGGTTTATGAACTTGGTTCGATGTTAGCAAAAAATATCCTCTTGAACAAATGCAGAAACATTGCTTGAAAATTTCTACATGGAGTCAAAGATCTATCTAGCTTTTGGGTTGTGATTTTCTAAGAGCAAAGAGAAGGGAGTTGAAATAAGGGCTCAAAAATGTACATGGACTTAGAAAATTGAAAGGGCATACTGTTAATTTATCAAGATTCCAACATTCATATGTATTAATTTTAAATTTTATAGTTACTATTTAACCATAAGTTCAAAACAAATCTCAAGTGTTAAGAGTAAAAACCAGCCGTTACCCCAATAACCTCAACTTTAAAAAATCACCATTGGATATTATTATATACGTTTATTTGATCTTCATTAAAATGATCAATAAATTCAGCCTTAAATACCCAAAGGTAGTGATTGGTAGTTTGACGAAGTCACTAAACCAGTCAAATAAGGTCAAATCTACATAAATATTTTACCAATGTTATAGCATATGGTTAGCTTCAGGAGAGCTTTAGCAAAATTAGAGGATACATAAAAACAATCAAATGAGCATATGTTAGAGAATATGCTAGTGCAACGTGTATACCTGGATTTGTTTGTGTGTCACCATATGGTGGCGTAGTATCCTTGAATAGTCAAAGGTAATAACAAATTGAAATTTTAGTGTTATGGTTTTCATGATGGCGAGGACGCCAATGAATCGACATTGGACGCGTCTCCACCATCAACCGAAGTCAACGCCGCCTCTACGGACACTCTGCCACCGTCAACCAAAGCCCACGCCACCGCTATGGACATGCCATCACCCTCATCGGACGAAGTCAACACTCTGACATCACGCATGTCTCCACGTACGCACATCCCTGCACGTATCATGACACGTCGCCAACGACAGATCAACAACTGCCCCTTGACGTGACACGAGTCGCATCTCTCGTCTTCCATTTCTTGTTTTTAATTTCTCGTCGTTAAGTTGTATTTTCTCTTTCCTCCAAGGCCTATATGTATAGGCCATTGTTTCAAGAAACAGTTAGGCAGTCATTATTCAAGAATCGAGTTTTTGTTTAACTCTTCTTGGAGGACTGCCCAGCTTCCTTATCCCTCCTTCAACCCTACCTCCGCCGCCGCCGTCGCCGCCGCCGCCGCCGTCGCCGCCGCCGCCACCTTGCGTTGTCGACCTGCCCCCCGTTCTTCCCCTCCCTCTCTCTCTCTCTCTCGCTCTCTCTCTCTCTCTCTCTCTCTCTCTCTCTCTCCCTCTTTATCTCTCTCTCTCTCTCCCTCTTTATCTCTCTCTCTCTCTCCCTCTTTCTCTCTCTCTCTCTCTCCCTCTTTCTCTCTCTCTCTCTCTCCCTCTCTCTCCCTCCCTCTCCCTCTCCTCTCTCCCCCCTCTCTCTCCCTCTCTCTCCTCTCTCCTCTCTCCTCTCTCCTCTCTCCTCTCTCTCCCCTCTCCTCCCTCTCTCTCTTTTCTATCCCTCTCTCCCTCTCTCCTCTCTCTTCTCTCTCTCTCTCTCTCTCTCTCCCTCTCTTTTTCTCTTCGCTCTCTTCTCTCCCTCTCTCTCTCTCTCTCTCTCTCTCTCTCTCTCTCTCTCTCTCTCTCTCTCTCTCTCTCCTCTCTCTCTCTCTCTCTCTCTCTCTCTCTCTCTCTCTTTCTCTTTCTCTCCTCTCTCCTCTCTCCTCTCTCCCTCTCTCCTCTCTCCCTCTCTCCCTCTCTCCTCTCTCCTCTCTCCCTCTCTCCCTCTCTCCTCTCTCCTCTCTCCCTCTCTCCTCTCTCCCTCTCTCCCTCTCTCCCTCTCTCCCTCTCTCCCCGCTCTCCCTCTTCTCCTCTGTCCCTCTCTCCCTCTCTCTCTCTCCTCTCCCTCTCCTCTCCTCTCCCTCTCCCTCTCCCTCTCCCTCTCCCTCTCCCTCTCCCTCTCCCTCTCCCTCTCCCTCCCAGGGCTGCCGCCCCGGGCTACCCAGGGCCGCCGCCCAAGGCTGACGCCCAAGGCAGCCACTCTAGGCTGCCCAGGGCAGCCGCCCTAGGCCGCCCAAGGCGCCACCCCAGGCCGCCGAGGGCATCCTGCCCTAGGCTGCCCAAGGCGCCACCTCAGGCCGCCTAGGGCAGCCCGCCCTAGGCCGCCCAGGGCCGCCGCCCAGACCGCTAGGGTTGCCGCCCAAGGCAACCACCCCAGGCCACCCAAGGCTGCCGCCCAAGGCAGCCACCCATGCCACCCAGGGTTGCCGCCCAAGGCAGCCACCCCAGGCCGCCCACGGCAGCCCGCCCTAGGCCGCCCAAGGTGCCACCTAAGGCTGCCCATGGCCGCCGCCCAAGGGCGCCTACGACAGCCATCTCAGACCGCCTAGGACGGTGCCCGCGCCCGCTTACTCCATCCGTGCTTGTTCGATTGACTCGCTCTCCGCCAGGGCCGTACAATGCCCAGAACGCCCAGTCTTCTCGTCCAGTGGGCTGCTCAACGCCCGGATTCGCCCAGACTTGTTACGATCAAAATTCCCCGCAGCCTCTTCACGCACTACGGTGCCAAGGTACGCCTGAACCCTTTGGTGTCGAAGTGTTATCCGTCCAGTATTCCACGAGAAATCTCCATTGTCATCAGATTTTTTTTGATTTGGGTTTTCCCAAAATTCTCTTCGAGAGTTTCTATTGTGACGTAAATTCGGGTATTGATTTTGGTGCTTCAGCATCGTCGTAGTGGGTGAAGACAGTACTCCCGCCCTCGACGAGGATCGGAGCTGCACCACTAGTATTTGATCGGTTTTAAACTCTGAATTCGATCGTGTGGATTTATGTGGTCTGTTTTATCCCACCCTTACCCAATCCATCTATTACCTTCCACCCTTCTGTATCATTTCTCCGTCCCTCTAGTCGTCCATTTCCTAGTCGTCCTACATCAAATTGGTATCAGAGCCTAATCTGTGTCAGCCATGTCGTTTTCGCCATCGTAGAAGTCGTCATTGCATTAGTCCCATTGCATGCATCTGCGTTCAGTCAAACGAGTCTTTGCTCCAATGACAGACCAACCCCAAGATGGTCGTGATGTGTCTGTTCCCATCCATGAGTTGTCCTCGTCCGTCCCATCGACCTCCTCTCGAGGGGACATCGATCGCGTGTTAGACGCTGTCCAGAACGGTTTTCGTGATATGAATATACGAATTACCAACATGGACAACCGTCTAACCAGTTCGATCAATGTAGCTAGTGAACGGACTTACCAACTCGAGAATAGAGGTCTGGACCAACATCGCCGCAAAGACCATTACCCACCTGATCCTAGATCTTGAGATCGTGATAGGAATCATCGTGACCTTGATGATCCTATACGACCCGAGGATAGATCCGAAAGTGGAAATCAGAATCGTCCTGAACGAGATGATCTGATTCCTCCAGAGATTCGCACTCCGGTCCGTGATAAGAATCGTCGAGACGATTACCATCCGCTTGAGCCTAGGACCCCAGGCCAGGATAGGAATCGTCCTCCACGGAACGATCCCTATCCACCTGTGGATAGAGCCCCGGTACATGATGGAAATCATCCACCATAGGACGATTACCATCCACCAGAGGAGAGGATCCCAGAGCGTAATAGGAATCATCCCCCTCGGAATGATCTTTATCCGCCTGATGATAGACATCGTGGATGCGACGGTAATCGTCTGGACAAGAACGATCATTTTCCACCCGAGGATGTGGTTCCCCCTCGCGATCACCGCCGTGAAGATCATGACAACCAGTGGCAGCAAATTCAGTGTAGCGTCAAAGTCGTTGTTCCATACTACGAGGGATTTAGGGACCCTAAAGAGTATCTTGATTGGGAATCCAAATTGAATAGTTATTTCAAGTGGTACAATATGCTAGAGTTGCAGAAAGTCCAATACGCCGAGATGAGATTAGGAGGACAAGCGAAAATATTTTGGGAGAATCTTGAATTTTTTATTTATAACCGTCGTGAGGCACCCATAGATATTTGGCCCAAAATGAAGGACAAACTGCGTGAGAAATATGTCCCACTTGCTTACTTAGATAATCTTCTTGATCAATGGCATAAACTACAGCAAGGTAGACGTCTGGTCTCCGAGTACATTACCCAATTCGAGGAATTCTATATGAGATGTCGAGTTGAGGAGAATCCCCGAGTCGTGATTTCCCGATTTAGAACCGGTCTTAACCCTTATTTAGAGACAGAGCTGCTTGTCCGCAAGGCCACCACTATAGTGCAGGGACGAGGACAAACAAAATTTTTGTCCCACGGGATGAAATTTGTCCGGTAGACGGAAAATCATCCGTTGGTCCTGTAGACGGGACGAATTCCGTCCGAGGGGACAAAAAAATTGTTCGTCCGAAAGGCTTGGACGGTTGACAGCAAATTTGGACGGAAAAAAAATCAAACTTCGTATTACAGCAGACTAATTATTATTAGAATTGTTTAATCCCCTACGAAATATAAGGCGTATGATTTAAACTAAACTTCGTATTACAGCAGACTAATTATTATTAGAATTGAGTTCAGTTCCATTATATTGAATCGAATTAATTTGTGTAATCTACTAAATGAACATTAATTATAGATCTAGAGAAATATTGTGTGTGGGTTAAATTTTGAATGGTTAATTATATATACGTTACAAAGAATTTGTAGTATTGTTTATAAATCTAAGAAATTGCACTATTACTTATTATTCTCGACCTATTAAAATAATATGTTCATGGGTTCAATTTTGATTACTTAAGTCAAATAATATAGATAACCAATACCTAAAACAGCGGTTCTGTAATTATTTTTATATTGCTCCTTCAGTTTAATCACTCGATCTGAGTATGTAAATAAAAATAAAAATGACAAACCTTTACTTTGTCCAAGTCAAAAATCTTTTAGACAGTAACTTAAATGTTCAAAAATTATTTATAGTATTTTCAGTACGAAGGAAGTGGGCATGTAATACGACGCAGAAGACTGGTAAGCACCGAAGCCGCACCGTAGCCGCGCCATAGCTGCACCGTAAACGCACCGTAGTCGCACTGTACCCACACCATAGCCGCCTCCCCCGACCAAAAGGCCAGCCACTTCCTAAAAGTGCATGGAATGATAATTGTGAGCTATAATTGACTGTTCAATAAGAAATGAAGTATAAGACACAATAATTCTGACGCAAACTATATCTCAACGGTTCGGAGTGTGTTCATCGGAGGGAAGCGCATTGGTGGGTGCGACAGCTGAGCACCGTTGCATTGAAAAGTGTGTAAATATCTCAACTTTGAGCGATAATTCCTTTGAGCGATAAATTCATGCTGGAATATCTCAACGAAAATGCACGTGTCATGGAGTCCCGCCGAGGAATATCAAATTTGAGCAGTAAGACAAATCATCATATCTCAACTAATTGTTAAGGAAAAATTAAACACCGCGTTCGACTACTGTACACCGCAGGTGCTCAAGAATAATCAGAACATGTCTGCGTCAAAATTCGCAGGGTAAATCTAAGACAAGGTTAACTTAGTATTTGTTTTTAATCAAAATTGAAATAGTAATTGGTAGAGAGAGAGAGATTGAAATAGTAATTTGTAGACAGATTGTACTTAGAATGACGATATGTGTCGTGAGTGAATGACACATCGCGATCATATTGTCTCTCCCGTTACTTTGTAACATGAAACGTAGATAGTCAATAAAAGAGAAACATGTTTCTGAAAACAAGGAAAGCGATAGAGTGTAACCCACCATCGGCCGAGCTGTCATCATCGTCGGAGTCGTCGGAGTCCCGCTCTACACGACGGAACCATGCGCGAAGCATCATCAACATCTCAATGCTCTCCGCATCAAGCCGTGGTCTTCGGTACGTTGTGATGCCTCAGCCGTCTGAAAAAAGACACTCCACCGGTGCGCTGGTCAGACTGGCGGCGTGGAATTGGCAAGCAATTACTGTCAGATTTGGCAAGTATCGCATCCCAACATCCTTCCACCAACCTAGGGGGTTGTCTTCCTCCTCACTGCATGGGATGTTAATATACGTATCCAGCTCTTGCCTCGGTGTTGAACGTGGTCGTTGACGGGTACACGGATGCGTATATTGCCGCTTGGATGAATATTTCTTTGGACGCCGACTTAGCGACAACATTACCCTCTTTGAATCGCTTTCATCTCCTCTCGTCGTAGCCGTAGACTCCAATAGACTGCCAAGATAGGAAAGCACACTCTATCCACACGAAGGATGAACTACATCTAATTTTGAGAACGGATCTAATGTTGTCGTTGTAGCGACGGTATTATTGCCCCAAAGTACCGTTGAATATTGCATCAATTTGCTATGCATAGCACCACACGCTGACCGTAGGGCATTCCGGCGATCGACATCCAATGTTGCCCTTGCATTGTCCGTGGCATGCTCAAGGTGCGTCGTGAGCTCCGCCACTAATGATGTTACTTCAGTTATTGGCAATTTCTTCGCCGAGCACACAAAGTCAATTCCCTGGCATAATGGCCCAAGGACGCCTAGGTATTCGTCTATCAACTCCCAGTCCTCCTGACACAGGTCGTAATCTCTGGTGGGCGTCGAAAGGAACCGCATAGCCATGTGGTCCAGGACATCTTTCTTACCAAGAGCCACATTCTAACATCGTGAAGGTTGAGTTCCAGCGCGTTGGGCAGTGGATCTTTATCTTGTTCGAATCCGGCAAATCAAACATCTTGCACATGTCAACATATTTTTCCATACGCTGCATGGATCCGTGAATGGCATTCACAATGGCTCTCACGCGTGAAACAACTTCCCCCAAAGGTGCAACTAGTGCCGCAATATCTTCCTCGACATGTGAATCAGTCAGGTCTTCCATGTCCAACGGTGTTACTGGGCACAGATCTCGGACACGTAGTAAATTAGTTTTAGGGGGTTCTGGATTGCGAATGACTTTGAGCCCGGCCTCGATGACGAGGTTCAGGACATGGGCAAAGCATGGTACATGTCGGTCCATGGTGAACTGGGGGTTTATTGTCTTCAACTGATCCACAATGGAAGCAATCATTGCATTGTCCGTGGTGATGGCACATATCTTCGACTCAATGCCGTAATGATATGCAACTTCCACGACGATCGTCGCTAAGTTCCAGCCGCTATGTGATCCATTGATCTGTCGCAGTCCTAGAAGAAGCTCACATAGCTTCCAGTTGTTGTCGATCTAGTGGGCAGTGATTCCTAAAAGGGCGATGTTGTTTTGGGATGTCCAAGCATCCACGGTAAGTGATACACTGGAGACCTCCACAAACATCTCCACCAGCTTCCGTTGGACATCGGCGTACATCCTTTCGGCCGTCGCCTTGACCGCATCCGGACCGGCGATGTCGCCCACCACCTGTGTCCCATAGAACCACAGCCTTCGGAACAACTTCTTCTTCACAAGACGCCAAGGAAGATCGTTGTCGCAGATGAACCTAACGAACTCTTCTTTTGTCTGCTCCATGGTGATGACGCGTAAGTATAACTTATGTGAGAGTAATTCATAGTGTAGAATGGTTCTCTGCTTCAGCTTGCGTCCATAAATTTTGTCGTGAACTCTACGGTCCACCTTCTCTAGATGTTGCCAAAATACATTTGTGCTCTTGTATTTATTCCTCTTGATGACGACCTTGCGGATGGGGTTCTCTGCTTGACAAAGCGTGCAGTGATACTCGTCCGGTCCAATTTCAACAAAATAATCTAAAACTTTTGACCGATTACGTCTGTCGCTATGAGATGATAGGTTATCATCAACCTCGATTGTGATGCAATCTACGGTCATCAACGGCGTAGCCTTAGCCGTCGATTTTGGGGTAGTAGCAGAAGTGGATTCCATAACTCTACCTGGGCAATTAATAAGACGCAATCATTTATAAAGAAAGTGTGACTTATAGTAACTAGTAAATTCGGTCGACTAGGAATTTCAGTAAAAAATTGCAATCACTTAAAATCTTGCAGATATTTTCCTCATACATAAATAACTTTGCCATTACCATGGTTGCATAATGAACATTTACAAAAATCCCTGGAATTCCGTAACCAAAATCAAACTCCACAATCCATACAGTCAAATAATATATCAGCGTAAAAATTTCATACCATCGCTATCCATCAAACGCAGTAAGGGAGTAAAAACACTAGTAAAAAATAAACGTTGTTTCGTTATCCAAATAGGTTTTTTATTGAAGAAATTTCATTTAAAACGGTATCCCAATAGGTAACTTCATTTAAAACGCTAAAGATAAAGATAGAGAGAAGAGAGAATGCTAGATAACGAGAGGAGAACGCTAGACATAGGAAAACAGTTTCACTTCAACAATAATTGTGTTCTTCCACGTTACTGGAGATATTAAAGAAACAGTAGTCTTAAAAGTTTTAACCAACTAAGCTTGGTTTTGAACATGGCATGGTCGTTACTCGAATAGCCATCCATTGCCACCGCCATCAGCCAAGGGGACTGTAGTTGTATGTGCATTGGTGCTGACGTGGTCGTCGCGAAAAGGATGGGCTACCATAACTTGTACAATGGCAATCATCTCCTGCGAAAAGTTATGGGCTTCCCAAAAAGCTGTATCCGTGAAACAATTTTCTGGTACCTTTTGGGGGGGATCCGGAACCCCAAAAAGGAAGGGACGCAGATGGGAGAGAAGGCGGTGTGAACTTTTAGTGATAAGGGTGTGCTGCCGGGGCGTGCCATGTGGAAGCAGGACTGTTGGGTGCAGAAGGAAAATTACAGCCGGTGGTGGATTCGAGGAAGGCTTTGGGGTGTCAGAGTCCGAATCCAAGGAAATGTCAATGACGTCTTCATTTGGGTGATGATAGGCCAGGCGTTGGAGGAGCAGACGAACACTACAGCGCGGAACACGTCGACTACGATGTAGGGTATCCTTGCATGACTCGGCGTGGTGTTGGGTTGTCAATGATGATCAAGGCATAGCTGTCGGTCTAGCCCACGACTCCCGTGTACCTAGAAAATACTCGTCCCACAAATGGGGAGCAAGTGTTAAAACATCGGTTGTAAACAATGTGGCGAGACTGGATGCCTTCTGCTAACGATTCCATCAAATGAATTGTTGGAGTAAAACTGACCAGTTTTGGTGAATCTGATGAGCATGAGAGCCTTCCATTGGATGAATTGGTGGAGTAAAACTGACTAGTTTTGGTGAATCTGATGAGCACTAGAGCCTTCCGTTTGGAGGAAGTATCGGAACGACTAAGAACTTCCAAGGGGTCTTTCTACGGAGGAAGCCGAGGCCAGGATGGTTCAAACTAGAGAGAAGAGGGAGATGTAGAAATAGGTGAGAGAATCTAGAATGATGAAGAAAGGGAGGGATGCGATAGAAATAGGTGAGAGAATATAGACTGTTGAAGACAGAGAAATCCATCACAAATACTACAGAGCATTCATTTCGTCTCGCAAAGGAATTGGGAATTAATGTAAGTGTGCTGCGACCAGAATTGGGAATTAATGAGAGTAGAGTAATTTCGTCTCACAAGGATTAAATACTCCTCTACCCCTGCGATCGATCTCCGCATAAGACATATCTACCTGAGCAGACCAATATTGGAAAATGATTTTTAAACAGCATACTTAAATCTTATCCAGAGGAGGAGCAAGGAAAAGAAGTTCACTAGACTGGATGGGACTTAGGGTTATTAAAATCAGATTTAGGATATTTAAATGAACTTAGGGTTATTAAAGGAATGGGAAGAAAGGAACTTTTATTGTCCTCTAAAGGAAATCTGTTATGCTGGGATCAGATATGGACAAGGGGAAAAAAGATTGGTTATGAACAAGATCACAGACACTTACATCCGCGGCAAATATAGTGGGACGGAGCTGATGACCGTAGAAGAGAAGCTGTTATGTTTCTCAGCTAAGTTAAGATGCTTATTATAAACAATCTCATAGCTGGATGTTAAGGAGACTATAAATTGGTGTGTACAGAAACATCAAGCATAAACAACGGCTAAAATTTGTAATGACGCATGCGTATGACTCCTTAACGGAGCACATATGAGGGGAAATAAAATTCGATTTCCATGGGCGCAGTTGTATCCTGGTCATGGCGGTAGTAATCGTATGGTGAGGAATAGGAGACAGATTAAGTAGACTGTGGAAGAAGACTGGTCCGGAGATAGATTCAAAGGAGTTTGAAAGGAGATAGGGGTCTACAAAATGGAAAACGAGTGCGTTACACAACCGTTCTTAGCTCTCCAGACCAAATATTTCTTTCCAACGCAGGAGAAAAATGGATTTCCCAACCCTGAGCACGGCTTTTGGAAAACCAAGGTATTACACAACAGAGAGGCATTACGCACAGCACACAAATGCACTTAATGGCGCAAAGAAATGACATCAATCAAGCTAAGAAAAATGGGATGCAACACAACGACATTATAATAAAGCCATTGAAAGAGAAAGAGATGAGAACATACCTTGACGTCAAAGAAGCAGCGGAAGAGCGCCGTGCGCCTGCTGGGAGACTTCATGTTTCCGAAGGAGACAACATGTGATAGTTACCGAGTTCAGCCTCCGGAGTGCTTCCTCCTTCCTTCGCAGTTACAGGCTACCAGCGGATGCCCTAAATCTGCCGAGCGCGGGAGAGTGGAGACTGGAGGGTGGAGAGTGGAGAAGGAAGACCAAGAGAGTGGAGAGTGGAGAGTGGAGAGTGGAGAGTGGAGAGGGGAGAGGGGAGACGAGGGGAGACCGGGAGAGTGGATAGTGGAGAGTGGAGAGGGAGACCGGGAGAGTGGAGAGTGGAGAGTGGAGAGGGGAGTCCGGGAGAGTGGAGACTGGAGAGTGGGAATGGAGATTTAGGGCTCCAAACGCGGGCCACATATATGTTTCCTGCCATATATTTTTTCGTCCGGGACGAAAAGACGGGACAATTTTGTGCCGGGACGGGACGAAAAACCATCCCGGCATTTTTGGACGGGAAGATTTTTCTGTCGCGGGACGGAAAATCATCCCGTCCTCCGTCCTAACGCTAACGTAGGACGTTAGACGGGACGAAATTCGTCCTGAACCATCCTCGCCTCGTCCCGTCCCCGTCCCTGAACTATAGCCACCACACTAGAGCAGGCCTATCAGATTGTAGAAGACCTATAGCTATGTCAAAGTCTATACCATACCCCCGTCTATAATCGTCCTGCTCTTACCGACCGATCTCATTCTGACAATTCTGCTTATTCCAATCGTGTGGCCCAGCGCAATCCCCCGTTAGCTCTCCTGGCACCACCACCAGTTCCCACTCCCACTCGCACTCCCACCGATCACCGTCCTCCAGCTACGACACTGTCCTCCGCTACGCCGAACACCCGTACATCACCTTCCCTCGAATCCACTACTAGAGCTCCTCTTCAGCCCAATCCCGCACATATCGGTCCCTCTGGCTTGACCTGTTTGAAATGCCAAGGTCGTGGTCATAGAGCTTCCCTATGTCCTTCACGAGCCCTACATATAGGTCAGGAGCCCTCCAATAACATCCCTATCATAGATGATCAGCCTATCGATGAGGAGGAATATAGAGTAGATAGCTATTTCGAAGATGAATTCGTGCCCGAGGAAGATTTAGTGGGCTTCATTGGTATCACCGACTGCCCACCAACCCTTCCTCGTCGGGATCCTTCTACATCTGTTAGGGGAGTTGTCCGATGTACCCTTACCCAGCCTTTGACTGATAATTCTGCTTTGAGGACGTCCATATTCTATACATATTTCAAGATTCGTGACAAGATGTGTAAAACAATTGTAGACAACGGCAGTTGTATTAACGCTATATCTGATGTCATGATGTCACACTTGGGATTACCTTTAATCGACCATCCTAACCCGTATTATGTATCCTGGATTGATGCTACCTCGATTCCCGTAAAGAACCAATGACGTCTTCCTTTGAAGGTTCAGTCTTACGAGGAAGACGTATTGTGGGATGTGCTACCCATGAAGGTGGGCAGCGTTATCCTCGACCGCCCTTGGCTGTATGATAACGATGTACATATTTTTTGTAGGAGCAACACTTTTTCGTTCATCCATCAGGGAAAGAAAATTATGTGGCATCCTTATACCCAAAGTCCACAAAAGCCTTCGCCAAAATCTCCATCCTTAGGCTTGTGTATTCTTAACGGTCACCAATTTCAGAAGGAGCTAGATAGTAAAATGACTATGTGCTTAGCTATGATCCCCCATCACTCCTCCGAGGATTTCACCATCCCGCCCCCCGAGGTTTCTCAGCTACTCGAAGAATTTGCAAGTGTCTTCCCTAATGATTTACCTGATGACCTACCCCCAATGCTTAACATTCAGCACGCCATCGATCTCATTCCGGGGTCATCTTTACCCAACCTCCCTCATTATCAGATGGATCCCACGCAGTATAGGGAGCTACAGTGTCAAGTCCAAGAACTCTTGGACAAGGGATTCATCCAAGAGAGCCTCAGCCCATGTGTCATACCCGCACTGCTGGCTCCCAAAAAGGATGGGAGTTGGCGCATGTGCATAGACAGAAGAGCTATAAGTAAGATTACGGTCAAGTATAGGTTTCCTATTCCCCCCATCGAGGACATGTTTGATATGATGGGAGGTTCAAAATTTTCCTCCAAAATTGATCTTAAGAGCGGTTATCACCAAGTTTGTATCCGTCCAGGAGACGAGTGGAAAACTGCCTTTAAGATCAAGGACGGATTATATGAGTGGAAAGTCATGCCCTTTGGTTTATCAAACGCACCTAGCACCTTCCAGCAATTGATGAATCACATACTTAGACCATTCCTAGGGAGCTTTGTCGTCGTATTCTTTGACGATATTCTTATTTACAGTAGGTCCACACCCGATCATCTCCGTCACTTATGTCTAGTTTGCGAAGTGTTGAAGGCCGAACAATTATACGCTCACCCAAAAAAATGTTCCTTTCTTGTTAGTCAAGTCTCATTCTTAGGTTTTATCTTATCTGACCAAGGCATATCCGTTGACCCGGCCAAAGTTACCGCCATAATCCAATGGCCGATTCCCAAAAGTGTCCATGATGTTCGTAGTTTCCACGAATTAGCGACCTTTTATAAACGATTCATCTCCAATTTTAGTACCATCATGGCCCCGATAACATAATGTCTTAAAGGGAATAATTTTGAGTGGACTACCGCGGCCCAGAAATCCTTTGACGATATTAAGATGAGAATGACTCAAGCCCCCTTCCTCCGACTACCTGATTTTGATAAAGTATTCGAGGTCGGTTGTGATGCGTTGGGGTTAGGGATTGGTGGAGTATTGAGTCAGGAGAATCACCCCATCGCATTCTTCAGTGAGAAATTAAACGATGCTAAGCTAAAGTACTCCACCTATGATAAGGAATTCTATGCCATTATTCAGTCTTTACGTCATTGGCGTCATTACTTATTGTCTAAGGAGTTTGTTCTCTAGTCTGACCATGAAGCTTTAAAATATCTCCACTCCCAACAGAAGCTTAACCCCAGACACGTTAGATGGGTCGAGTATATCCAATCCTATACCTTCGTACTCAAACATAAGAGAGGTGTCAAAAATAGGGTCGCCGATGCCTTGAGTAGACAAGTCCACTCACTGAATGTTATGAAAGTCGACGTTATTGGATTTGATCAGATGAAGGACCTATATCCTGATTGCCCAGATTTTGCTCCCATTCTATATAGACTTTAGGCAATTACCCGAATCATGAAAACCAAGATTATATCTTAGAAAATGGATTCTTATTTTATGATCGTCGCCTATGCATCCCACAGTCCTCTCTTAGGGATTTTCTTGTGTGGGAGACGCATGCCGGAGGCCTTAGTAGTCATTTTGGGAGAGATAAAACCATCGCTATGATCGAGCATAGGTTCTTTTGGCCATCCCTCAAGCGAGACGTAGCCAATATAGCTTCCCAATGTCGTGTGTGTGCTCTCGCCAAGCAGGTCAAACAGAACACCGGCCTATATACCCCTCTACCGGTTTCTCAGAAACCTTGGGAGGATGTGAGCATCGACTTTGTGTTTGGGCTTCCGAGGACGAACAAACGCCATGATTCCATCATGGTGGTTGTGGATCGTTTTTCAATAATGGCCCATTTCATTCCTTGCTTTAAAACTTCCGATGCCTCTCATGTCGCTCCACTGTATTTCAATGAAGTTGTCTGCCTCCATGGACTTCCAAAAAGTATAGTATCGGACAGAGATGTCCGACTCACAAGCTACTTTTGGAAGACTCTTTGGCACCTCTTGGGGACAAAGCTCAAGTTTTCCACGGCTTTTCACCCCCAAACAAATGGTCAAATTGAGATCGTTAATAGAAGCCTTGGCAATATATTACAATCATTGGTTGGGGACAACCTTAAATCTTAGGATTTTTTCATTCCGCGTGCCGAATTTGCCTACGACGCGTCAGTCAACCGCACCACTGGCATGAGTCCATTTGAGATAGTGCATGGTTATTCACCTCGTACGCCCATTGACCTTATACCCATGTTATCGCATACTAGAGTCTCAGATGATGGTCATGAGTTCGCCAATCATATTAGACATCTACATGAGGAAATTCATACACGCATCATAAATAGCAATACCTCATATAAACAGACCGCAAATTTACATCGGCGTTTTCACGAATTAAAGAAGGTGACATGGTGATGGTGAGGGTTAGGCCAGAGAGATTCTCTTCCAAGCAGGCTACTAAGCTTCATGCTCGTAGTGCTGGGCCATTTCCAATCCTCAAACAAGTAGGAGAAAATGCCTATGCCGTCGACATACCCTCCACATGGGGGATAAGCACCACTTTCAATATCTCGAATTTAGTCGGATTTAAAGCCTCACCTCTTTCATCTAATGGCCCTCCTCTACCTTCGGACTTCTCGGTGAGTGAGTTTGACTTGTCCACTCCCCCTTCACTACCTTCTGACTGGCAAGAGAACATCGAGGCTATACTGGACGAAGTAATCACCTTCACCAAAGGTGGGACAGTGCGGAAGTTTCTTGTTCATTGATAGGGCAAAGCATCGACGGACGATACGTGGATTACGGAGGAAGACCTGGCTCACCTGCGCCCCGACTTGGTGACCCCGCTAGAATTTTCGGACGCTTACTCGACAGAGTCGAGTTCTTCGCACCCCGGGGGAATTGATGGCGAGGACACCAACGCATCGACATTGGACGCATCTCCACCGTCAACCGAAGTCAACGCCGCCTCTACGGACACTCTGCCACCGTCAATCGAAGTCAATGCCGCCGCTACGGACATGCCACCACCCTCATCGGACGAAGTCAAAACTCCGGCATCACACGCGTCTCCACGTACGCATGTCCCTACACGCATCATGACACGTCACCAACGACAGATCAACAACTGCCCCTTGACGTGACACGAGTCGCGTCTCTCGTCTTCTATTTCTCGTTTTTAATTTCTCGTCGTTAAGTTGTATTTTCTCTTTCCTCCAAGGCCTATATGTATAGGCCATTGTTTCAAGAAACAGTTAGGCAGTCATTATTCAAGAATTGAGTTTTTGTTTAACCCTTCTTGGAGGACTGCCTAGCCTCCTTATCCCTACTCCAACCCTAGCTCCGCCGCCGCTGCCCAAGGGTGCCCACGGCAGCCATCTCAAACCGCCTAGGATGGTGCCCGCGCCCGCTTACTCTGTCCATGCCTGTTCGACCGTCTCGCTCTCTACCAGGGCCTTACAACGCCCAGAACGCCCAGTCTTCTCGTCCAGTGGCTGCTCAACGCCCGGATTCGCCCAGACTTGTTACGATCAGAATTCCTCACAGCCTCTTCACGCACTACGGTGCGGAGGTATGTCTGAACCCTTTGGTGTCGAAGTGTTCTCCGTCCAGTATTCCATGAGAAGTCTCCACTGCCATCAGATTTATTTTGATTTGGATTTTTCCAAAATTCTCTTCGAGAGTTTCTATCGTGACGTAAATTCGGGTATTGATTTTGGTGCTTCGGCATCGTCGTAGTGGGTGAAGACAGTACTCCCGCCCTCGACGAGGATCGGAGCTGCACCACCAGTATTTGATCGGTTTTAAACTCTGAATTCGACCGTGTGGATTTCTGTGGTCTGTTTTATCCCACCCTTACCCAATCTATCCATTACCTTCCACCCGTCGTTATCATTTCTCCGTCCCTCTAGTCGTCCATTTCCTAGTCGTCCTACATCATCTCCTCTCTCTTGATTTAGAGTATCACATTTATTGTGAGTTAAGATGTCTTTTTTTTCTTATTGGGCCACGTCATCACTACAATTAAAAAAGAAAAATAATCAGCTATCATTCTCTGTTATGGGATCATGATTTAGGATGCCATAATTGCACTAATTTTACATAACATGATTTGGTTTCTAATCATTGCTGAAAACTCTCATTCATTACTTACTGACGGGTCAGATTGTGCCACATAGCACTATCATGAATTACCCCAAATGTATTAATAAATTAATATTTAAAAAAATAAAAGGAAAAATATAACTAAAAATATTTTCTGACTTATAAAATTCAGATCTTCATGAACATAATATCGAAAAAATCATAACAAAATTATATTCTGACTCGAAAAATTATGCATTCAGAACATGATAAATTCCTAAAAATACTTAAAAATTAAACAAATTAAAGAAACTGTTCTAAAATAGATTTATTCATTTTAGGTTTGCAACTATGCATATATAACCAATTCAAAGCAAATAAACATGTAAATATTTTCCTATTAACTATTAAGAATGTGTATTATTACTAGGTATTCCATTTTTACTAGTCTCGGCAGGTCATCCATTAATATATATTTCTTAAATTTTATAAGTTAATATATATATTTTTGAAATCATTTAATGGCTCTTTTATTTTTTCTGATCTCCCAAAATTGGAGGAGAGAGAAACTCAGAGATCTTAGAATGATCTGAATTCAGATTGCAATATCTGATGATCAAGAAGAAGTTTCAAGCTAAAATTTTGAGTGTAGCTTTTCGCGTCCTTTTCCATCCCTACAGTTGGATCTCTAAATGGAGCCTCAGATTTTCGTAAAAACTATCTTTAATATCACTTCCTCCTAGAGAGTCAGATTGAAAGAAAGTGAAGTTTTGAAAGACTATCAAAAGTATTCTTGGAGTCATGAGTGCTTCCGGAAGATCAATAGAGAAGTGGAGAAGCTGATTTTCATCATTAAAATGCCTTGATCTTGGCAGAACATAGGGATATAAGGTTAGTCTCTTCCCTTGCATTGGTTTCTCTCCTTCATATTCTTTTATTTATATCTACATCCCTATTTTTTTCATCTCCTTCTCATCATCATCTTCGATCATCTCACTCTACCACTGCCATTTTGATCTCGATCTCAATCTCGTCACCTTCATCTCGTGTAAAAACCCTAAAACATCTTTACATAATCCTCTTCTCCATCTCACAACCACCTATCCAATTTGTTGGGTTCTGGTGCCTTGATTGAATGATAGAAAATACTTTTATACACAATCGAAGCATTGATTGATTCCAATTCAATCTCTAAAAAACATAATATATCACATGTACCTTGTGAGGAACTTGTTCCACCCTTGACTTGATCCCTTTGAGATTTATCTACAGTCGTTCAAATGCTCGGCCTCTAGAAGTATCCACGTGATCAAGTTCTCTTGTATCTCCACTTCTTTTTCTCTCTCATCTTCAAATCCTTATACTCCTTCTCACCATGGAGAATCTCTTCTTGGATGAGTCGAGAAAGCTCAAAAGGAAGAGAGGGGGGCCACTCAGCACTAGTTGGCCTGGGTGCCTAAAATGGGTGCCCCTCCCCTATTTATAATTTACTTAAGATTTTTCATAAAAACTTATTTAGTAATATATATTCATCAATGACTTTGTCATCTTATGTGTGCGACCCTCTAGGCCCATATATCATTGTACTCAGTAACTTTAGCAGCCTAATTAGCGAACCTTATTTATTAGTTATATCAACGCATAGATTAATTAATTAATTAAAGATTGGTTTAACCCAATCGATAGGTTAAGTTCCAGCCCCTGGGGTGCCAAGCTACACCTCATACTATAGAAGATGTCGAGTAGTGTTAGAACTCTGTCCTAGAACCTTTACCGTCATCGGTTACCATACATGTATAATCCTTCGTATGTGTAAGATTCCCGAATGACTTAAGGTATGGTTGATTGTCAAATCTTAATCTGTCATCCGATTATGAATGATGTATAACAGAGATCATTGGAGAAATCCTCCAATATCCTCACTACCCTGGCCATAGGTTTAGTTACCTCTTCTTCCTTGAGTCAATCTCCTCTTACATTGAGGTTGGATGATCCTTACCTGACCACTTAATCATCTCCTATGGTTAGAGACTCGTAAGTCATAGTCGAAAAATAGTTGTCCATCCATGAGATGTCCTTGGTGTCTTATGTCAATGGTTCACTTATACAACCGTAACATGAATTAACATGATTCATGTTTAGGTATAATACCATTTAAGGATTCATTCGAATCAATTCAGTTAACTCTTTCTCCAAAGAGCACCCACTATTTGTCCTTAGTGTCGTCACACTAACATCCATACGATTAACCATACTTATCATTTAAGTAGGATCAGAAATTACTATTCTATCCAGATAATTCGATCACCATCTCGACTATCCATCGAATAGGAATATTTAGAATATATGTTTAAAGACTAGCAATCATTGTATTATGATCTCGTCATAATTCACTAGGTCATTGCACGTATTCATGTACTTCATATAAACAACACATTGAAATAATAATGAACTAATATTTCATTCAATGAACTTAAATAAAAATATGGTTGTGTGATTTGGCTTGAAAGCGACCATCAGATTCATTAGTTAGATCATTATCATATCGTCTTCAACCATTCTATTTCACTGTCATCCATCCACTCAATGAAAATCATTTAATTGCATGATTCAGAGAATAGGAGGTTCAGGTATGTTTAAGGTATAAGATCATCACTGTTGGAGTAGAGCTACTCCTAGCTTTCAGACCTAAGCCATTTAAAATGTAGTTTATGAAAGTTATGAAGGAATTTCTGTGTTACCAAATTCATAAGATCCTATAATTATGCAATGAAATCCTTTTCTCAATCTCACTCTTCCTCTTTCCTGTTTCTTCCTCTTTAGTCTTCCCCTCTATTTAAATATGTTTACACTATGAATCATGGACTGCGAACTTGTTAGCATTTAGTTTTCATTTAAAGTCAGATTGAGTGGTTGATTTCCATTCTGAACCTCCGTATGAAAATTTTCTCAGCCCTCAATGAACAATAACTGTCTTTATAGAAGTTCTTACATCTTAAGCTTACAAAGATAAGCTGAGAGGAATTACATAATTTCATTAATAACATTGAAAAGTATTCAGATTCATTTGGTTTCAATTCATATGTTTAAATATCCTGACGGTTCATTTTACTTTGATATCTGCATTCTATCCTTATAAAGGAACTTGACAATTTGTTTGATTGGTAAGAAATGTATTGAAAGATTAACAAATGACTAAGAGAGAAAACCGAAAAAGAGAGAGAGGAGATGGTGGGAGGGAGAAAGAGGGAAAATATTGCAGTCCTCTGAGAAAATAAAAATATGCTAGAAACGAGTATTAGCTGCTACGTTATGTAGAAGTCACAGAAGAGAAAGAGAGAGAAAATTACTTCTTCTGAAAGGTGACCATACAGAAGAAGGCAATGAGACGAAAGGCAACGCCATAAGCGATTAAGATCGATATACAAAGCCCCCAATCGCCAATCTCATAGTTACTCTTGAGAAGAGACCCGCAGCGGGTTACCAGCCAGACCCCGGAATACCTGAAGAAGAAGAGACCCATAAGAGATAAAATAGTTATCATTATTTGATACACTCTCCGCAAAAATGTCAAATTTTTTGACTTTCTGCAAACCTCTCAGCATTTGATATCACAAAGGCCTCCAGGGCCCACTTGGTGTAGCACAAGTCTGCTAACGTCCTCACACTCAGGGTTTGCTGTTGAGTGGCTATTAGAGTCAGAACTATAGGAAGAAGAACAGACCACTGCAATGAACAACGAAAACCATGAGTACAGTCTTAATGAAGGAAAATGACAGAGAAGTTCTAAGTTGAGTAATCCATGGTGTACCCACCATCTGGGCTGAGCCTGGTTGGAAAAAATTGGCAAACGCATACGCTATCCCGGTGACGCAGTAAACTAATGCCACCAGAATAATGTAGTTGTCTGTAATGGAGGACCTTGGATTGTTGAAAAAGTAGAACATCGATAGGTAAACAATGGGCTTGATAAGCGTATTGAAATGATCTATGGTATCTTTTGCCATGAAATAGGCTAGAGAGCTCATTCCAGACGCGCTCTCTCGCCAGTAATGCAACGTCTCCTGGGTGAAGGATCTTAAGGCTCCTATTTTGCACAAAAGAGCTGCAGATTGGACAAATGGCCCCATTAGAAGGTCCGCAAGTTTATTTTGTAATGAACTCCAGCTAAAAAGGGAAACCTTCGGTTCATATTTTATGAAAAAAAAAGTTTCTCTAGGACCTCTTTTTGGATCTAATCTTATTAAGAATATTGTTAAAAACGAAATTCTACATAATCATGCGTGGTTGACACTTTCAGTAAATGGAAACAATGTCAAAACTCGAGGATGCGCTTACATATCTCCACAGTTACTCAAGAGATTTCCAGAAAGGATGATTCTTCTAATGAATATGTTCCAACCTATGTAAACTCATATTCAGATGTAAAGTCGACTTAGCTCTATCATGGATTGACGTTTTTTTGTGTATGGAGCACGCTGTAACTTCACTAACTATGAACTTGATTTATTTAATCAAGAAGATATTTTCTGTCACGGAATGACATTTTCAGGAAAAAAAAATCAACCTTGGCGAGACAATCATGCAAATATTGGATAACCACATCGTAGGTTCAAAAGAATATTCATGGATTGTAGGATCTATAACCAAAAAAAGGGCCTCATCAGGGACCTACTATTTTTTCTAATAGAAGACGTACCACTGTGAGGCTTTACTGAATATTCATGTGCAAAATAGACAAATTTTAGGCATTCAAAAGTTGGGTGAATTAAAGTACCTCAAGTGCTTACTTTAATTCATTCGTTATTGTTTTTAAAATAAAAAGTTTTTTTACTGATTAACAATTTCTCCAGTATGACTTCTTCATAAAAAAATATTTGATAACATTTTTTAAAACTATTTTACTGGTTCTACAAAAATATTTAGAGAACTCATCACCTGTTCCGAGTTAAGAGAGAAGAGGAACTTACAGACAGCAATCACGGTGTACGTATAGCCAAGAGCTCCGAAGGTCTCATCGTCAACTTTGGCCAATGTTCCTAGGAACACCCCAGCCAATAGCAAAATAATAAAATCAATGAACTGTATCCGTGCCTCCCGCAGGCGTTGCTTTCCAACCCTGTGGACACCAAAATCGAAATCTAGATTGAGCTCGTTGACTAAACAACTCTGTTTCCGACTAAATTTGTATTAACCCAAGTATAAATCTCATTCTAGGATTGGGCGAACCTTCCGAGGAAATATCTGTACTGCCGGAAGACCCCTGGTGTCCTCCGGTTGGAAAGATCATGTGTTCTTGAGAAATTATGCTCAATGTTGTCTTTCTTCTGCTCGACTATGCACTTAACGTCACCCCAAAGTTCCCCAGCGATCGATGGCACCGGTTCTGATCCTCCACCCAAGCTCTCATCTCTCACCAAACCATCGTTGGCATTTTGAAGCATGTCTGGTGGGATATCGTAGTTGTTGTGTTGCATCCATTTGATAGGGAGCTGCTTGTAGTTGATGCCAGAGCTTGTGCTGGGTCTCACCATCCCTTCAAGAATATCGATGAAGTGGTCAGGGGGGTTTACTCTCTCCGGAACATTTATCCCAATGCCAGAGAAGTATTCTTCCACTTTTTTCACGGATCCATGGTAAACAGTGAGACCTCCCTTGGCTAGGAGTATTAGATCGTCGAACATCTTGAATAAAGTGTAGCTGAAATGAAGAATAACAGATTGAGAGAGAATCAATAGGTCAGCAATTTAGTGACATCGATAATTTCTGGTCACTTCATATGACAATATTGAAACATTTTCATGGGAATGAAAATTAATGGCAGTATTTTGACACTTTTGACAAGAGTTTTGAACTATCTGACAAGTCGAACCGCGGACACTTTTTTATAAACATGCGTGTGAAAACCGTTTATTGTCAACGGACAATTCATGACGCTTTTGACAAGAGTTTTGAACTGTCTGACAAGACGAACCACGGACACTTTTTTATAAACATGCGTGTCAAAACCGTTTATTGTCAACGGAAAATTCATAAATCCATCTGTGGTAATGATGAAAATATTCATGAACTGTTTTCATGCACACTCGTTATACAAATACACTCATCCAAGGATTTTACGCACGAGCTGTCCATATGATGAAGATGTCAATTCCAACGCCGAAATGCTACTTCATGATTTTTTTCATGAACACAGTCATTCAGTGGTTTTGATAAATCGATGTTAGTAATAGTTGAGCAGCTGAGCTCAATGATGATCTGACCAACCATTTAACGAATTATTTTCAAGGACCCTGATTTCGTCCTGCCGAGACGAAACTCTCAAAAGATACGCCAATGACGATGATAAACTGCAATTTCATAAGTTATGTTCATAGACAAATGATGGGAAAGTTACCTGGGTTGGTGGATCACCGTGATGATATTGACCCCCTCCAAGGCCTCACGGCGAAGTGCTCTGAGAAGAAGCTGGGAAGAAGCACTGTCCAAGCCTGAGGTGGGTTCGTCGAGGATCAACAAGGATGGCTCCATCACCATCTCTAATCCAACGTTGACCCGCTTCCTCTGACCCCCGGATATTCCTCTCTTCTCCACAGTTCCAACAAGAGAATCTCTAACCGGCTGAAGCCCTAGAGATTCAATCACTCTCTCAACCACCAAGACCTTGTCGGCCTTGGACAAATCGTCTGGAAGCCTGCAAGAACAAGATGCAAATCGAGACTGAACAGTCCACCAGAAATCTTAAAGATCAATCCGATGGATATCTTATATTGTTTAGGAAACCCTCGCTCAAATTTTCTATCTATATAGTCAAGTTTCTTGTTTGACAGAATTTGCAATCCTCTTTCATCTTGGTTCCTGGCTGATGAATTACCGCTTTTGCATTAAAATGAATGATCAGTTTTTCTTTAATGGCCTCAGCGCAATTAAATAAAGTGGAACATATTAAAGATACTATAATAAAGAAAGATAAAATCCCATTTTTATTACATACACCGCCTCCTGCCAGCGTCATCAATCACTGAGATATAAGGGAACTGGTCAGCTAATACGCATCGAGCAGCCAGGGTTAAAGATGGTCTCAGGATCAAACATGACGTCTCAATCTCCACGGTATTACGACAAGAAATATCCTATAAAACACCATCAATATGTGACACAAAAAATGCAGAAGTAAACGACGATCTCGAGCTCTGTCTCTTTCTCCCTCTATTTCTCTCTTCTTTTCGCTTCTCCTTTCTTCATTTCTTCATAAAATAAACTCTAAAATATGGGAACTTACATCCATTCACTCCTGCATGGACATGAATTACTACATGCATACATTTGTGCGTATATAAGATGTAAGAGATTGATCGACGAAGGATGCTGAAGGAAGCGACCGTACCTACATCTTGCGCTGAACCAGAGGTTCTCCTCCACAGTCAAGTTTCCGTGCACGACATCATCCTGTGGGACGAATCCGATGATCTTCTTGTACGAATGAATAGACTCTATCTTCCCGTTTATGAGAACCAATCCCGACATCTCGCATCCTGTAGCCTTCCCTGCCAGCGCGTTGAGAAACGTCGTCTTCCCCGCGCCGGAAGGGCCCATGACAGCCGTCACCCGCCCTGCCGTTATCTTGCCCGTCACGCACCTGATGAGATTCTTCTTCTTCCCCTTTAACGTGAGAGTTAGATCCTTGAACGCTATCTCGATCGTCAGCCGCTTCCTGATATCGGTGTCCGTCGCCATGGAAATCACTCCCGAGAAAGTTAAGTTTTTGTTCTGCTGCTGCAGCGCCTTCTCCTTCTCGATCTGCCCGTAAGCGTATTTAAATATTTGGCTTCGCGTGTGCATCTGCTTCCCCTTGGGCATGTTCTTCTTGATGTTCTTGTCTCCGATCTCTAGGTTGAATCCTTCGTCGCCTTCAGGGTTGTCCTCGAGCGAGCGCATCATCTTCGTAAGCTTGCTCGGTTCTTTGCTGTTCGGCGGCGAAGATGAACTGGAGCCGGGAAACTGAGGCGGCGATTGGGAATCATCTGATCCGAATCTGCTGAACCCGGGTATCTTCAGTTGTTCTCGGATGGATTTCTTTCTTGAAAATGTGCGAGAGAGCTGCGTTTGTAGGCCCACGGCGTGTTTCTTGGCTATGTCTTTTGCCGCCTTCCATCGTTCCCTGGCCTGCGCGGTTTCTCTTGCGCTTCTCGCTGCTGCTTCCCGGGACTTGGCTTGCTGTCTCTCGCGGCTCGTGAGAATTTGATCGGAGAAATTGTAAATGATTAGCAGAAGCAACCCCAGCGCGAACTGCCGCAGAAGATAATTTCAATGTGCTTTCTATAGTCTATGTTGTGGGGAAGGGGAGGAAGAGGGCACAATATTTTTGCAAAATAGCACGTACATGAGATAAAACAGAGCTAGCCTAAAGTAATGAATTTTAATCAATTACTTTTATTTCTTAGGTAAAGAAGTATGAGATCAGGAAGTTCATTTAACCTTTTCAGGTTTACTATAATTAATCGGTGAAGAATTCCTAAGATAGCAAATTTTTTAAACAAAAAAAATTCTGGTAGATACTGATTTCAAGCAGAAATCGATTAAAATGAACTATTTAATGATTGAAATGCTTTGTCGATAGATAAATTTTAAGTCAGCGGCGATTGATACCGTATGTCCGTGGATGGGAATGGAGGCATTTGATCATAAAATGAAATTATGATCCAACCGGTTCTAGTTTGAGGCATGATGGGAACTTAAATATCCTTTCAATTTTAGCAGAAAAAAGATATGATGAGAATATTTCGTTAAAGTATCCTTTCTATACGACGTTGAAATTTTTGTTGACGGAACAAATTTAAACTAAAAATCATTTCTCTTGCTTGAAATTCAATGAAACAAACAAGAGAAAATAAGATTCAAGATTACTCACAATTAGTAGTACACCGAAAAGAGTGATGTCTTGATTCGATGATCTTAGCGCACAAGAGCTCTTTTTGAAGCACCCTGATAATTTTCAATTGAAGTCAAAAGAATGATTCGCGACGAAGAGGATTTAAAATACCTGGAGAGTTCTAAATAGAATTGTACGGATTAAATCCTACCAAGATGACGAGAATTACTTCAACTACAGATTAAATTTGATAAGTAATTATCAAAATTCGCGTAGGTGATTATAGTATTTATCAAACAACTTTTCCACCTCGTGAAAAAGTCATAAAGATTAATGAAGTCTCCTACAGAACTGACTCAGAAGCAAGACAAAAATAAAATGAAATTTTATTTTGACGTACTATTCTGAGAGGTAGATCCCATCCTGCAGTAATGCCTGAAATTTTCCCAAAAATAAGCGTGTTATTTAAACATTAAGATAGACAGTCTATACATTTTTGCGGGAAACTAACGAAGAAACAATACCCTCTGCTACAGGGGATCTTTTTAGTGGTGCTTGGGCAGTAGAATCCCGCAGGGCAAAAAATCTCGCTACTACTGCCGACATCAGCCCATAGATCAGCACCACCGCAGGTGTGGTTCATTCGGCCAGGGGGCAGTTGGTAATTGTATCTACAGAACGAATCGGTAGGAATATCAGAGATTGGAAAGGGAAAATAGACGAGTGGTGAAACGCTGGGAGAGTTAAGAAGTGGGCAAAAATCACTCACGGATCGCATAGACCGGAGGTCTTGTTCAGTTTTGCCATCGGGCAATACGCGCCCAAGGGGCAGGCTTCATTCGAGAAGAAGAGAAATATCAGCCAAAGAAGATGTAAAGTTTCATAGAAGCAAATAATCGGTGCAAATGATTTCAGAAAAACCAGAGGAATTTCCACGTTTCGTGGCATTTGGCTTTCTTTTGTTAAGAACCATACCAGACCTTATCACCCACGTTTATTAGATTAAATAAATATAACCCAAGAGGAAAAAGTTGGTTGAGCCGGTTATAGAGAGACAGCCAGAAAGGCAGAAATTTAGAGAAGTCAAAGCCTGATCTTACGTATCATGCAAGTGATTCCATGTGGGCAGAAGAAGCCAGGGCAGCAGGGATGGCAATCGAGAACCCTAGACGGCATGATCTTGGAATAAAGATCGATCTTGTGATCTGCCCCCGCACTGCATGCCCATCCTGGTTCGCACCCAGCCGCCCATGATGTCAGATTACAATTCTTGTTCGGCTTCAGGACATTGCTCTTCCCTCCGTTCTCGTAGAAATTGGAGAAATAGAACTTGATCTCTGCTGATGTGCATACTCTCTGCATCATGTCCCCTGACGATCACGTCAACGAAGATCTCAGACGATTTGGGTGAGCGCTACTGTATGCTTTTAATAGGCTTTAAAAAGTTATTGAAATGATTATTGGCCATGATTCTGTAATGTATGCTTCTGAGCGCCTAATTTGTAGTTCGTTCTTCGATTGAGCCGATCGTAATTAAGATAAACGGGGAGACGGAACGAGTGTTCGTTGAAGGAACGAAGCACCGTCTTTCGCAACGCAGATCTCAAACTTTTGCACGAGGCGATCAAAGACGTTATGCATTTTTTCCGGAGTACTTTTAGGTTAATTTTCTGGTAGAATTATGATCTACGCTTCAAGCCAACTAACGGCGTTCATAATGAACCGAACATGAGAAGAAAAAAGGCGAGATTAGCTGCAGATAATCCAGGCACCTCTGGTTTGCTTGATACAATCAGTTAAGAAACCTAAATCGGAAGAGAAGTTGAAAGCTCCATTCCAATCGTTATCCCTGAAACGCCATTACCAGTAAAAAAGCAAGAAAAATTAACTCTTGCGCTGACACATATCAAAGCAATAAAAATTCAATAGTTCCTCGGCGTACTTGTCCTTGACGCAGAAGCCCAGACGATTACCGATGTCGGCCGCGAATGTATCTGTTAGATTGGAGAGCTTGCTATAGATAACGCTCGTGATGAACTGGTTCACGCTCGGATTGTCGATGCGTGCACCGCTGTAGTCATCGTCCTGGCACCTCGCTAGCGGTGCATTTGATGATAGAAGGACGATAACAGCGGCAAAGAAAACTAAGGAAACGCTGCCAGTCGTCTCCATCTCTCGTTTCACCTGAGGCGGCGCCATGACATTGCTCCTCCGACGGCGAGACGATCAACCTAAGCTCAGAAATGGCTGACCGTTGGTGATGATGGACAAAGGTAGGCCCCGGAGAGCCATAGAGTCGGCTCTAATTCTGGGTCAGGGACGGAGAGAGAGAAAGAGAGAGAGAGAGAGAGAGAGAGAGAGATTGTAAGGCGGGGAGAGACCGAGGACCGAACATTCCGGAAGAGAAGCCATGCATGCGTCGTTGTCCACGCAGAACCAGGTTTCAATTTGCTTGAGAGAAGCCATGGAAATGCATGGCGTATAGGAGGGAAGAAGGCCCCCTTTGTATTCATCTTCTTCCTGTTACAACCGAAATCTTGGTAGATCAGAGTTCCTTACGTAGTCAAGCCAACAAACCTACATCTCATTAGATATTATTCAGTCATCACAATTTGACCCAGGATAAGCGACACCAATGCCCACCCAGGTCAAAAAATCTCTGTTTCTAAGTTTCATTCGGCGGTTATATCAGTATATCTGATTTCACACCATATGAGGCTAATCTAAAAAATGTGGTGTTTTTTCACTTCCTACAGAAAATCGCGGTAGATCAGAGTTCTTGGAGTTGTTTGCATACGTTTCATTACTTCTAATTCATTGAATCTTCGTCTAGAGTTCCATCGAAGTCCGACTGCCTCCAACCACATCGAACTCTTAGTTTTTTCGTTTCTTTCGACAGTTTTATCGTGTTATACCAGATTTTATACTACAAGACATTACGGTAGAAAAGACGGATACAACGGCAGCAAGGGAGTGAATGATCGCTGACGCCAACTTTAATATTGCCGTGTGCTTAGAGACGGCAGAAGCGTGCCGCAGGCGGCACAACGTGCATGGCTCCCGTTGGCAATAACAAAAGTCAACCCTCACGTGCATGTCTGACCTTTTACCACGCCATTTTCCATGCGGAAGATTTGAGAGCACGAAGGTCAAATCAACTGTTACCGCATCGGTCTGTAGCGTGGTCAGCTGCTGATGCTAGAATCCAAGAAACGAGAATAAAATAGAAGTATTAGAAACAAGGAAAGAAAAACGAAACTTGAATGAAGAAGGTTGTTTCTTGTGGAAAAGAGAAACTTGAACAAGCAGGGAAAAAGCATTAAACTTGAATAAAGAAAGTTGTTTCTTCAATGAAAAGGAATTTTGAATAAACGGAAGGAAAGAAAACTCGAATAAGGTTTCCAGAAAGAAAAGTGAATGCCCAACAAAGCTGAAAGAAAAAGAACCCAGTTTCATATTTTAGATGACCGGGGTCGCGTGTCGTTTTGGGAAATGAATAGAGAGGGAAAGAAGTTGTGTAGGAAGTGGATGACTATGACTTCTTTGTCGCTTGTTTCTCACTGGGTGACAGAACGTCGCGAGAGAGGCGCAAGCCGATGTAGTTCAATGTAACAGGCAGGATAAGAGAGGGGGACCAAAGGCAGATTTCCTCGACTTCTGTCATTAATGCACCGCGCAGTGCCTGCTACCCTTCTCCGCTTCCACAGTGGCGAAGCAGAAACCCCACTAAATCATCCACCAGCTCATTTCCCATTAAAGCTTCTGCTGGGCACAGGGATAGAGAGAAATGGAATATATATATGTAATTCAATTTGATCAAGTATCATTTAAATCCCCGTTGAAATGATTCGATTATGTTAACATTGGGATTAAGGGATTTAAATCTGGACTTTGTTTGTACGTGTAGAAAGTTCGTTCCATTAAAGCTGGACTCTAGAGATTTAAATTGCCCTCATGGGGCACACAATATCTCTCTGGCATTCCATTACTACTGAGACTTTGGTTTCTTGATTTGTCTTTCTGGCATCTCATGTATTCGTGTATGTTTTATTTATTGGTTTTATTCATATTTGAGAATATATGCTAGCGTACTTAAGCTCTAAAATGACAAGGACGCCAAAGAGTACTTTAAGAGAGGAGGGTAGTTTTTTAGGGTTAGAGAGAGGATATAAAAATGGCGTGGGCACCACCTAAAAGACCGTAAGAGAGGCAGGCTGGATTGATATAATATCGGAGGCTGGAATCCCGAGGGTGCTGTTTTATTCTCCACTCCCTCATCAATGCAATGCTACGAATCTTCCAACTCTGCCATCGCTGCAGCCAGCTCAGAGCAAGTTAAATTCCTAGGCAAGAAAGATATACCCGATTTATCCTTTTCATCTTGTCCGCTTGCTTTATTTTCCAGCTTCGGATTTGTAAAGCTCGTCGCCATGGAAGGAAGGCCGAGGAAGATGAGGATAGATCATCCGCCTAAGCCAAAGACGCAGACTGAGAGAAAGAGGATTCCAGTAGTCTACTACCTTTGTCGAAACATGCATCTAGACCAGCCTCATTTCATTGAGGTACCTTGCTCTTCAGAAGCGTTATATCTCAAAGGTAAGACTGAAGTTCTTCCAAGCGTTCTTCCCATAGATACGCCGGCGACCTCTGATTTTCCCGCTGTTCTTGCCCAGATGTGATCAACAGGTTGAATTCTTTGCGGGGGAAAGGCATGGCTGCAATGTACTCCTGGTCTTGCAAGAGGTAATTCATTCCTCTGGTTTCGCCATTGATGAAAACAATAATGGTAAACAAGTTGAGAATGACTGCGGGAACTCAGGCTCTACAAGGGGGGATTCGTGTGGCAAGATCTCGCGGAGGACGATCCCATTCCACCAGCCCAAGAAAATGAGTACGTTCTCAAGGGATCAGAGCGCATGAATTTATCTTCTTCTGGTAAATCTTCTACAGTACTTTAAATTTTGGCTTGAATGATTGTTTAACATCTAAGAATAAGACAACGGAAACCTATTTTCAGATCATCCGAAGGCCTTCAGCCGTCTACAGCGAGTATCTCCTTCTTTGTCTAGCCCTGAGCTGCCGGCGAAAGCGGCGGCGCCACCACGGCGGCCACCGGCGCCACCTTCTACGCCGCCGCCAGACGGCGATCACTCGCCATGGCGCTACCGCGGAGCTCTAAGTATTTCAACTCAGACTGATGAAAGAGCCGCTGGACATCGAACGAGGGGCGTTTCAACAGAGGAGACCTCGTCAGACCGCAAATTCGAAGGGAGCTCTGAGATAAGTTCAGACGATATCTCCCCTCCTCCCACGTCATCCAGCGCGTCATCCTCTGCGGGGAAGACAGAGACGCTAGATGCCTTAATCAGAGCCGACGAGAAGAAGACGAGCAGGTTCACCACGTTGGAAGAGGAGGAGCTATCTCTGCCAGCAGCTGCGAAGATCAAGGCCGCTCACGTTCTGATGAATCTCATCACCTGTGGGTCTATCTCTGTCAAGGACGGCCATGGCGGCGGCTTTGTATCGGCGTGCAGGCCGAGAATCGCACGCGAAAAACTTGCGTCGCCGAGTTTATTGCGGTCGAGAATGGAAGAGGACTTAGACGGGCTTTTCATGGACGACAATCCGAGAAACAGGACGGTAAGGAGGATCGAGGAGAAGGAGTACTTCAGCGGCAGCGTGCTCGAGATGAAGAATCGCAAGGACTGCGAAGAGAGTCTCGTTCCCACCCTCAAGCGCTCATCTTCATACAACGCAGAAATGTGCGTGTGCTCTCTCTCTCTCTCTCTCTCTCTCTCTCTCTCTCTCTCTCTCTCTCTCTCTCTCTCTCTCTCTCTCTCTCTCTCTCTCTCTCTCTCTCTCTCTCTCTCTCTCTCTCTCTCTGATTTCTCGCATACAGGAACTCTAACTTGACGGAGGGGGAAACGAAGAAGATGCCAGGAGAGTCAGGAAGACCAAAGGGCCACAGCAGAACTGAGAATAACTCATCCGCAAAGGAGGCGAGGAATGAGAACGAGTACACCGAGAAAGCAACGAGGAGAGAAAGCAAACGACACACGGCAGCCTCTGCCGCCATTAAAGAGCCTTCCTCGAAGTCGGAGTCTTTCCGGGAAAAGGATAGGACATTCAAGATAGAAGAAAGTTAAGCCCTCTCTTCTTCTACCTCCGACTTCTTCAATCTCTCTTACTCTCACATCCCAATCGAACTGACGAGATTGCTATATTTGCTCTTGCAGGCTCACGTCCGGGGCTCGGGTTATAATCCACTCCGCCGCACCGCGACACAGAAGCGACGATAGCTCGAGCTCCTGATACTTTACATCTTCTTCGCCCATCATTTCCTGTACATAATTAAGCAAGTAGTTTTATTTACTTTCAGATTCTCACTCGCGCCCCTGCAACTGCTACTTATCCTTGTCCTGGTTGTATCTTTTGTCAAGATTTAGCTTGGGTTCCAGGTAGAACTCTGAGGCGTATCTGAGTCAAACACAAAGTCAAAGTCAATTACGAAATTTGAAAATCAAAGTAAAATCAATGCCAGTATCGGCTATCTTATTGGGCATACTTCTGCTTGCTTTTGAAGACCCTTAAGTCGTATGGACTTTTTTATCTTATGGGGCACTAGTATTATCTCCCTTAAAAAAAGGGGGCAAAGCTCTCAAAATATGATATGGTTAGATACTGATAAACAAGATGATATCCCGTGATTTCTCCATTGAAAACTAGATAACAATATTCACGAAACCATTGGGCTCTTTATGGAGCTTGAAGTCAAACCATTGGGCTATTGGAATAGAAAGGTAAAGTTTTGATTTTGGGCCTCAAAGGAGAAATTAGAGGGATGTGGACCACGACATCCTTCCATCCAGTTACCCCTTCAATTTCCCTCTTATAAAGAATTATAAAATTCAAAGAATTAAGCCCTCAACTAATGAGAAAATAGCAATAAATAGAAAGGAAATAAATTAATAAATGATGTGAGGGCATTAAATAATAAGTAATCATTCCCTACATAAAAATATTCATCTTCCTTATTTCATCATTCTAGACATCTTCTAATGGAGCGTACCAGCGAGACAAGGCTCTCCAGGATCTGGGTTTTTCAACCTAATTGATGCATGTATTTTGATGAGTTCACACTTTTTCATCATCTTCTTGTAGTTAAAAATGTACGATGCATGTATAATATAAGTATCTAAGTTAAGGGAGAAGCATTGAGGGATCAATATATGAACATCAATAACTTAAGAACCTATATGCAAGTTGTCCCAATCATTCCCATCCATTTCCCTTAATTTTCTTTCACCTTATCTTTCTATTCCACCAGATCCACCACTTTCTCTCCCTAGAATCCAATTTCTCCATCTAAAAGCTATACTTTACCTCAACTATCTTTCTCTAAAAGATTACCCAAATTTCCTTCATTTGACTTGGCAAAATGGCCAGCTGCCACTTTCCGCCATGTGCACGCCATCGATTGTGCATTATTTGTCATTGACTATACACGAATGTTGACCTCTCGCCATTGTGTTGTGTGACCTCGAGATCTACACTTACCACCATGTCACCGTAGTACCATTGGACATTCAGATCCACACCAACTTAGGATTCTACGCCATGTCATTATCCTTTACAATTTCATCATGTCAAAATTCCAGAATAAAATTCTGATCAACGGTGAGATTTTGTCACACCATCGGAGCTATATCAATGTGGCATTTGGTAGTTGAACCACATATATTCTTGATAATGGAAGATATTTTTTAAACTTGTCTCTTGTGATCATCTGCACATCTGCTCTTGCATGCCCCCTCATGTGTCTACTCATGTGTCTATCACCTATAGCTTGAATGCCCAGTACCTAACATGCTTACTTGTGCACCACAAACGTGATTGCCCCTGTGCCCACCTGAGTTCTTACAAGTGTTTGCTTGTCTGATATAAGATACCACATATTGAATTGTCAAACAGATATCAAATATCTGCCTGATATCAGTAATTAGGCCAGTGATTATTGAGTTTAAGACATGGGCAGATCCCCGTTGTGGATATTGGATATGTATGGCCACACCAAACGTTGGTGTGGAGATCAATATCTGATAACTGAATAATGGTTTGACACATAATATCACATTGTTCCATATTAGAAAAAGTAAAACCAATATATATATATATATATATATATATAAATATTTTCAAAGGGAAATGTATTGTAAAATGATCTGCGACCTATAAATGATCTGTGGACTTGGTCCAACTGGTAAAGGCGTTTGATGAATGTGGCCCATTATAGGCTGGGTTGGGCTAATATAAATTCTACTTGGATTTCAATAAAGTTCAAATCATCTATCTTAATTGAGTATATATTAAATTCATCATCAGTGATTAACATTACTCGCACATAGAAGAAACATATCGTCAATAACTTAATTACATACTTGAATATTTCATTCAAAATTTATATTTTAAATTATATATCAAATATAAAAATCCAATATCCAATATCGATATCCAATACTGCCATCAAATGCCTGAGGTGAGGTCGAATGTCATTATGAGGACTGATAATGGTATCAGATATCAGTACTATAGCAACCAGTATCTGATATCGCATTCGAAATTTGGACATCTGTCAAGATGGATCTATGTTACCTATGTATTTCAGTTCAGGCATGCTATTATGCACTTCTATCTTCCCCATGTCTTTCTTCTCAAAATTTTGACTTATCATTGAGGCTAATTCTTGTTATATTAAATCATCTATATTCTCCTCTCGCGTGCTCATCCTATTATCCACAATTTTAAATAATATAATATTATGATTATTTATTCCTTTTGTGTGAATTTAATTTGTATTATTGCATCATCTACAATCCAATTTATTAATGAACATTGATTATGACCCTAAAACTTAAAATACAAGTCAGAATCATTAAAAATAGTTAGTTCAACTTTAGTTAAAAGGGGTAATTTCCTTTCAGAGGAACACTATAAAGTTAGAACTGAAATTAATTTTAAACTGATAATTAAAATAAATAAATTTATATCGTTAAACCCGTTTCCATATAGAGAACATTCTTCTTAATTGTAAATATTCATTTAAATCTGGAGAATGCATGCAAAGATCTTAATTGTAAAAACTTTATGTTGTAAAAATTTATTCTGATGCCTTCAGATGTTTCACACAAAGTAATCACCCATATTATGTTAGAATCCATTGACTTTAAATCATATTTATACGACTACAGTTCATCTGAAAGATTTTAAATTTAGTTGAATTCATCAAAAAGCAGATTAAATAAAGGGGGAAACCTATTAGACTTGTCGAAGAAATCGCATTATTGAATGAGTTTGAATAATGTCAAAATGTTAAATAAGTTCATCTTGATTAATAGATTAAATAGATGGACACAAAAGAAATCCATCTCTTATCAATTTTAGGAACCTAATCATAGAAAGGAGATTGGATCAGGTTACAAACCAAGTCAATCATCCTGACGAGTTGATATCAAGTTAAAATGGAAAAAAAAATTAAGAGAAAAAAGAATTTGGCATAATTTATCATTTAAACAGAGTAATAACCATGAAGAACATAAAAAATGAATATAGTTATAATTAAACATAAATCATACAAGGGTGGTATTATATAACGTGAGTGTGTCTAACAAAAATATCTTTAAAAGAGTTTCAATTATTTTTTGATGGTTGAATAATTTATGGATTGTTGAATGACATTTTTGAAATTAAATATTACTTTGAAATCATGAAATTTAAGGAAATAATTAGATAACACGGACTTAGAAATTAACTGAAGAAGTTTATAGTACTGTGAATGTAGTAAAATAGATGTAATTGAGGTAAGTATAGGCAGAATATCTTGCACTAAGAAAAGAAAATCATCATGAGTTAAGTAAGGTCAATGAAATGTATGTATCTAAGTGAATCTTTTGGGATTGCAATCACAGGATAAAATTCATGTCATCCAAATGGTAAGCGGGTGTAGGATAAATCACCAAATATTATGAAGAGAAGTCTACACATGAGTCAAGTAATGTACGAGGCAAAAACTACCCATTGAAAACATGCATCCACATAAGATGACCAAAATTATACGCAAATCATTTAGTACAGTAATTCATCATCTGTGTGTGCATGTCAACATGAATTTCATTCAGTTTCATACAACATCTATAGTTTTGCTCTAAACTTCCAACTTCCATAGTTTTAGTGGAATTATGGAATTTATTTTGAGCAACCCCTCTTCACTTCATAGAAGCTTAATGCTCATATCTGAAGTATGATCATCTTATTTGAAGTACGTGTTGGGTAAAGAGAAAGAGAGGGCGCCTGAGTCTGATGGGCCCAGGAGTGTTCCATGGGCCAGCCCATGCAGACCCATAAAAGTCTTTCTTCAGTTGGACTAAGAGAACTGAAAAAAGATTCTCTATTTTTATAATCTATCCAGGCCATCCAGTAAGATCCAAGGTTTGATGGAGATGGCCATCCAATGGCCTCTCAAGCTGGGAGAGCAAATGGGTCAATCGGCTAGCAGCCAAGGGGGGCCACTCCAAAAGGAGGATTCCAGGCATGAAAATCAGCCCTTAAAAAAAAAATCAATGCCATGAAAAAAAGGGCATTTTAGTGATGAAACCTCAGTCTAAGGTCCTTAACAATTCCCTCTTGAAACTGGTTTAATGTCACTTGAATTGAATGTTCTTCCTCTTGAGATAAATGCGAAGGACAGCCTGACTGACTGACCAAATATAAAAGCACTGATGAGGTTTTTTGAGGGGAAAGCTACCCGCCACTAAACTTGGGGACGGCCGCCGGCGATCTGGGTCGTTCTCGTCCCAGATGGACCTAATCAAGCTGGGGCTTCTCCTGGCGACCGTCATCCACGGCGGCGCCGCCTTCCCGAACTCGACCGACCCGTCATCCGTCGTCGAGCACCTCCAACGGTACGATCCCCGGCTACCCACCAATCTCCGCCGTCGCTTCCTGACATGATTCTTCCAGGAGAGTGGCCGAGTCGACCCGGCGAGCCGCGGCGGAGCGGACCGGCGCGGCCTGCCGGACCGGCAACCCCATCGATGACTGCTGGCGGTGCGAACCCAACTGGCAGAACGACCGACAGCGGCTCGCCGACTGCGGGATCGGGTTCGGTCGCTTGGCGCTCGGCGGCAAGAACGGACGGACCTACGTCGTCACCGACTCCTCCGATGACGACCCGGTAAACCCCAAAGAAGGAACTCTCCGTCACGCCGTCATCCAGGACGACCCCCTCTGGATCGTCTTCTCCGCCGACATGCTCATCCGCCTGAAGAAGGAGCTGATCGTGAACAGCTTCAAGACGATCGACGGACGCGGGGCGAACGTTCACGTCACCGGGGCCGGATGCATAACGCTGCAGTACGTCACCAACGTCATCGTGCACAATATCCACGTCCACAACTGCGTCCCGTCGTCGCCGGCGGTGGTGCGGTCGTCGCCGACGCACGTGGGGGAGAGGGGGAGATCGGACGGCGACGGGATCTCGATCTACGGCTCGCGCGCGATCTGGATCGACCATTGCTCGCTCTCGCGCTGCGCGGACGGTCTGATCGACGCCATCATGGGTTCCACGGCGATCACCATCTCCAACAACTACTTCTCCCACCACGACGACGTCATGCTGCTCGGCCACAGCGACGACTTCGCCCCCGACAGGGCGATGCAGGTAAAACGCTTCCTCCTTTCCCCCCGTTCCGTTTTCCCCTCCGTCATCCCGTTCGGCATCCGTTTCGTCATCCGCCTCTCTATCCCTCACATGAGGTGCATGATCGTCCAGGACAGTTTCGTCATGAAGACGGTTTGGGATGGTTTTCGTCTCGTCCTACGTCCCGATTTTTTCTTTTGGGGTTGGCGTTATAGTGCAGGGAAGCGGACGGGATGATTTTTTCATCCTGGCACGAAAAAATTGTCCCGTCCGAGGATACGGGCGAATTTGGGGACGAAAATTCGTCCCGGGGACCAGTGGACAGGACGAAAAAATCGTTCGTCAGGAGGTCTTGGTTGGGATGAATCTGGACGGAAAACCGCCGGAGTCACATCCGACGGTTGAGATGTTGCCACGTGGCCTTGCAATGACAATTTGCATCAAAGTCCATGTATTTTTACGTGAGTGCAAATAGACGCCATTCAGAAATAATTGCACATATGTCCATTTGCGTTCTATCTCCTCAGTAATTCCTTAAAAAGCTTGAAAAATGTCCATATTAATATATTAAAAACATAAAATGGGTTTTTTTTGTCCGGGACGAATTTCGGGATGAAAATTTGTCCCAGGAGGACTGGACAGGATGAAAAACCATCCCGGTATGACTGGACGGGACGGTTTTTTATCATCAGATGAAAAACCGTCCCGTCCTTCGTCCCTGAACTTACTCTGGACGTCGGACGGGACGAAATTCGTCCCGTCCTGTCCATCGTCCACGTCCGGGACGATCCGGAACTATAGTCGTCTTTAAGAGTCTCTTCCAAAACTGTCTTGTCTGAACCATCCCATCCCAGTCAGATAGACTTTCTGAATCATAGAAGTTCTGAAATTCGAGAAAAAGAATCATAAAATGGAAATTTAATGCAGTCATCTTGGCAGCCATTTAACACGGATGCAGGACAATTTTTTCGTCCTGTGATAAAAAACTCTTGTCCTTCGCCTGACGGATGAGTTTCCATCTCATCCGACATCCGAGGCCCTGCACAGGATGGTTTCTTTGTCCCGGGGCCATTCTAAAATTTTAGTACATTCTAAAATTCGAGAAAAATAATCATAACATGGAATTTCAGTACATTGGTCTTGGCCACCATTCAACATGGATGCAGGAAAAATTTTTGGTTTCTTTGTTCTGGGGCCAAAAAATCGTCCCGTCTGTGTCCGTGCACCTTAGTCGGCTGTCCAGCCAGTGTGATCAAAGGTTTTCAGGGGGGATGACGATGACGAATTGCAGGTGACTATCGCGTTCAACCACTTTGGTGTGGGGCTGACGCAGAGGATGCCTCGCTGCCGATTGGGCTATATCCACATCGTCAACAATGATTTCACGCGGTGGGAGATGTACGCCATTGGAGGGAGCGCAAGCCCCACCATCAACAGCCAGGGCAACCGCTACACCGCCCCCTCGAACCCCAATGCCAAGGAGGTAAGACAAACAGGGTCATCCACCATTGTCATTGTCATTGTCATCATCATCGTCATCGTTAACAGCTTCTTGATGACATCAACATTCTGGGAAGATCTAAACAGACATGGGTCATCCACGCAATGATGATCTAAACAGACATGGATTCGTCAACCAGTCCTCAAAGTCAATGATGACGTTGACGGTTACCATGACTTTTGCCTTTTATTGTTGTTGATGGGTGCCATAAACGGTTGATGATGACGGATGAGGGCCATTGCTATTGACTGTCATCTGTTAGTGACAAGTCTTCTACCAGAGCTTGGGATATTTGCCTGTTTTGTTGACGATGATGATGACGGGCACCTTATTTTGTTGCAGGTGACGAAGAGGGTGGACACGGACGAGAAGGCATGGGACGGCTGGGACTGGAGGTCAGAGGGGGATATCATGGTGAATGGCGCCTTCTTCGTGCCGTCGGGAAACGGCGCAGGGGCAAGCTACGCAAAGGCGTCGAGCTTGGAGCCCAAATCAACGGGTATGATTGATCAGATCACCATGAACGCGGGCGTCTTCGGCGATCCCAGGTACGTAACCAGCCATGCAAGAATTCAATGATCAGTAAAAGAATTGAGGAAAATCTGGGGGTTTGATGAAATTTCTACAGGGGCGGCGGGTCATCGGAGGGGGATATGGGCGACGGCAGCGGCGGCAGGACGGACGCCAGCGACGCAGGCATGGTTTACGGTGGCGGGAGTGGAAGTGGAGGAATTGAACTTCCCAGTGGGCTGGTCTCCCTCATCATGGCTGTCTTGCTCACTTACTTTTCCTTGGTTGAGTGAGGTTGAGGGTGATACCCACCAACTGTGGGGTGGCCCAATATAATATTACCACGTGGCGGTTTATCATTCGCTAACAGGATTCGTCATCTCTCTCTCTCTCTCTTTCTCTCCGCTAGTTTTCAATCTCGAATGGGGAGAGGGAAACTAGTCTAGGAATGGAAGCGGTTTGTGGGAGAGTTGTGGCGCCGACGTGGCGGCGGTCGCCGCCGCCGGCGGTGGCGGCTGCGGCGGCGGCGCTGCGCCGTCGGCCGCGGAGCTTCCGCCGATCGTCGATCGTCGCCTCGTCCCAGTTCAACGCCGCCAAAGGTTGTTCAAATTCTCTTCTTCAAACGAATGTTTTTGGAAAATCTCATTCTGGGTTGCTTTGATTTCTCTATCTTAGTCCTTAGAACTGCCAAAGGTTCTTCTAATGAATGTTTTCAGAAAATCTCAATCTGGGTTGTTTTAATTTCTCTATTTTAGTCCTTAGAACAGCCGAAGGCTCTTCAAATTCTCATCTTCAAACGAATGTTTTCAGAAAATGTCAATCTGGGTTGCTGTGTTTTCTCTATTTTAGTCCTTAGAACGGCCAAAAGTTCTTCAAACGAATGTTTCAAGAAAATCTCAATCTGGGTTGCTTTGATTTCTCTATTTCAGTCCTTAGAACAGCCAAAGCTTCTTCAAATTCTCATCTTCAAACGAATGTTTTCAGAAAATCTCAATCTGGGTTTGCTTTGATTTCTCTATTTTAGTCCTTAGAACAGCCAAAGGTTCTTCAAATTCTCATCTTCAAACGAATGTTTTCAGAAAATCTCAATCTGGGTTGCTTTGATTTCTCTATTTTAGACCTTAGAACAGCCAAAGGTTCTTCGAATTCTCTTCTTCAAAGGAATGTTTCAAGAAAATCTCAATCTGGGTTCCTTTGATTTCTCTATTATAGTCCTTAGAACAGCCAAGGGTTCTTCAAATTCTCATCTTCAAACGAATGTTTCAAGAAAATCTCAATCTGGGTTGCCTTGATTTCTCTATTTTAGTCCTTAGAACAGCTTGGAAAGTCGCCAGAGACGGAGTCGAGGGTGGCGCGAAGCTCATTCCTGTAAGCTTCTCGCGTTCTTCCGCTTTCTTCTTTCAATCCTCGTGGTTGACAAAGTCAACAGGAATCTGTTCCCAGACCGGTGGCCCGAGTCGCCGTCGCCGCCGCTGCCGCTGCCGTGGCCTTGTTCTTGCTCAAATCCCTTGTCTCTACCGTTCTCTTTGTGGCGGTATTACTCTCCTACACTCGATTAAACGAGTAAATTTGCAAGTATTTGTGGGTTATGACTTGAGCCCTCTTTCAAGCAGGCGATGATGGGGCTGATATACTTTGGGTACATGGCCTTCAACGCCAAAGATGAAGGGACGAGCGATGGCAATGTGGAGGGCAAAGGCGACGATGAAACTCTGGAAGAAGCCAGGCGGATCATGGAGAAGTACAAGTGAGGTAGGACCGTTGATTTCTCAATCAACCGCGCATGTAGTCAAACGCCCTATTGATTTCTGAGAAGGGAAGAAAATGGGGGAGGGATGGTACATAGTTGCTGAAGAAGTTACTGCATGGGCACATAATACTCCGGTAAACTCCTTCCCTCAGATGAAATTAAGAGGAATGGGTAGAATGGATTGATGATGGAATGGATGATTTGATGTACATTTACATGGAATAATTATATTGAGAAAGAAGATAGCTGGATGGATGAATTTATCGATATACAGATGTTGAGAAAGATGAGTCTATAGATGGACTGGTGGTGAGATGCATGGAAGGAAAGATATGTGGATGGATGAGAAAGAAAGATTCATGGAAGCGTAGATATGGGGTCTGTCTCCGGGGTTCTATTCTGAGAGAATATATGTTGTTTAGGATCCATCCACAATCACATTGACTGCAGACCTAATCTATCATTTGAAGACTCACAAAGAAATCTTGATGACCAAATCACGTAGCATAGAATCGGATATGCTACGATTTGGTATTTTGATTGAGTCATTTTAAGCCGTGTACAAGATGTCTTCAGAGATACTGCAAGATCAACCCTCCATCACATGAGCAAGACTGGATGCTGCAATTCTTTAGGGATATAATGCCCTCAAATATTCTACAACAATGAATATTTAGGATACACAATTAATAATCCACATTCAACAAATTATAATCATAATTTAACCTGATCCTCATTTTATACCTCCTTAGACTTTCTGATTTAACATCAAATGTGAACAATAATGATTTTTTCTTTTATTAATGAACTTGAATGCAATATAGGATGTGAGATTGGCTTCTTTACTACACAACTCCACTAGAATGGTTTTACATTGATTGCATTAATGAATAAACAAATTCAAAAAAAAGAAGCATAAAATGGATGGATTATTTTTAACAAACTATGAAATCAAAAAAATGATTTCAAGTACAAATTTCAGGACGTATCAATCATAAATTCGAAAAATCTGGAAACCATTATTGCAGAAATGGACTATCGTTCCGATACAATTCAAACTATCTATGGAGTATTAGGTATAAATTTTGGATATTTGTAGAGGGGAAATAATGTAATTAATGCAGCTTTAGTTACATTACAAGTCTTCCCTTCTTGAAACTTCATATATTTTATAACCAAAGCTATATTAGTTTGGATATTACCAAGTGTTACTCAAAATATGTCAATGAAAATTTTCCCTTCTCAGTCTATGCCAACACCTGAATAAAATTCAAGTTTATGGTTGCATGAAATTGTGTTCCCTTTAGGTATATATTAGTAAAACTTGAATGGAAAATTCACCATATGATGAATGTACCTTCCAGTTTAAATTATCATTAAAATTAGCAATTGATGTGTTTCCCTGACCTACAATAGTCAACCTCATATTATAAGCCTTAAACTTTGTTAGTAATTTGATTTGTAATGATCCAGAATTCATTGATTAAATACAACTAATATTTCATTAAAAAAAACTAATATTAATTTGATATATTGGATATGAAAAAAATGATGAGAAAATGCAATCACCCAAAGAAGCTTATTGAAGTAGGGGGATGTATGAAAGATAGACCGAGTGCAAAACTGAATGCTAATGCTAAAATTTTCAAGCATCAAACTCAGCCCCAATGAGTTTAAATATAGTTTTGATGGTTCTAGTTTCAACAACATGCCTGGAAGAAAAAACTATAGTAGAGGGGTACTGAGAAAAAATTTATCAATACAATCATAAATGCATCTATTTTCAATTACCAGGATGCCGAATAAAAATTGCCCCTATGTATTTTATTCGTTGGGGAGTCTATTAGATAGCATGCCAAGTTTAAATGAAGTGGACATTATTCAGCACATTGCACTGTGTGAATAAAACGTGTAAAGCCCACAAAATATGGAATCTTTTTCCTAAAGGATGTTCCTAAAAACAAGGGACCCAATGCGGAATCTGAAAGGGGTGATCTTGGTAAAGGAATGCCACACTTTGGTCTCAGCATTGGACTTGGTTCCTGGAAAAATCTATACCTAGGTCTGAATTTTGCTCCAATCGTGGTCTGCTCCAAGACCAATCTGGTTCGCTTTGGTGATACTAAAAAAAATGGGGTTTTTATTTGTCACTGGTGCCTTTTGAGCTTAATCAATACAAAGAGAATATGTCAAGCTAGTGATGATCACAGATCATCTCCACAGGGAATGATAATTAAGGATTTAATATTCTTCAAAGCGATTAATAAGATGAAGGGGAGATACATATAAATTTGGGGACCATGAGATGATGAAAATGTGAGATGAGAAGGTGATTAATTATTATTAATAAGATTAAGATGATTAATTCAAAGTATTATAAATAGGAAAGAGTTATATGAGCAAGACACTAAGAACAAGCGAGATAAGAGGATGAAGTGATGATAACGCGATAATAAGATAGATAGATAGATAAATGGTATGTGATGGTACAGCGATATATGTATGAGGGATAGCAACAAGATAACAAAGACATGGTGACGTGAAAAGTGTAAGATGAAATAGAAATATAAAAAATATGTGATGTAATGGTGATAACAATATGGCATAAGAAAACAATGATGATAAAAAGAAATAATGTAAGAGTTGATGGTTCAAAAACTCACCATCTTTCAGTCAGCATAGAAATTTCAGAAGCAAGTTCAAAGATCATTTTATAAATTTCTACACCTTAATTTATTGATCCGAGGACAATTTTGTATAGTTCTACTTAATTACTTATTCGATTATTTCATTCTTAAAATTTTTGGTTATATGATTAAATTATATTCTATTTATATATATTTTTTCCTTCCATTAAGAAGAAGAAAATTTGCATAAATAAGAAGATAAGTAACAAGAAATTGAGGATAATACATTGATGGAAAGAGGGGAGAAAAACAAAGGTGCCCTCAAAAGTTTACCTCAATAGGATTTCCATATCATCACATCTAAATCTTTGAAGTGGGAGCAATAATGGACATCCATTTGATTAACTATTTTCTCTCCTTGTCATCATTGCTGTCGACTTTCCTTTTTCTGCTAATAGCTTTCAAATACCACACTTTTCCCTTTTAATGATCAGCTGACATTTTTTATCCACTACGACAGACAAATCCAAGAATTGGCATAAAAAAGAAGAAAAATAAACATTGTTTTAACAATACCTTTTCCTTTTTGTTTAATGACACATTGACTTGGATGCGGTGCCAGGTCAATATGTTTTTTTATAATCTTCGACAATCGAGGAATTTCTGTAAAAAATATGTGGCCTGCTAGCTAGTCACACATTCCACATCTTGTTTATACTTAGATTATAAATACAGAGATCAGTAGTTTTTAAACATGTGTTCTAAACATTTATATTTGAAGGATACTTGAAAATGGCAGTGAAGTATTCAAGTAGAATAAACATTGTCTTGAACTACGCATATGATGACTATGGCTATCCCCAAAGCCATTAGTATGAAGACATTAAGGACAAATAGTGGGTGCTCCTTGATAAAGTGTGTAATGCATTGATATGTATAAATACTTGAATGACATTATACCTATCATCTATCAAGTTGATTCATGTCACGGTTGTTTAAGTGGACGTTATACTTAAGACATCAAAGATGCCTTTTGGATAGATGTTTGTATTTTGACTATGACCTATGAATCTCTTGATAAAAATATATGTGGCCGGCAAGCCAATCACACATTCTACATCTTGTTCCATGTTCATTAATAGAACACATTCATTATAGTGATGTGTGATGCGTATAATGAAGTCCATGAATACATGATCGGACTTAGTGAATTATGATGAGATCGTAATACGGAGATCCCTAGTCTTTAAGAATGTGTTCTAAATATTCCTATTTGAAGGATACGCGAGACGGACATCGAAGTATCCAGATAGAATGGCACTATCTAACCTCACTCACATGATGAGTATGGCCGGTCTCGTAGCCATTAGTCTGGCGACACTAAGGATAGATAGTGGGTGCTCTTTGGCGGAAAGAGTTCACTAAATTGATGCGTACAAATCCTTGAATGGTATTATACCAAACTTTCAATCAGGTTGATTCATGTTACGGTTGTGTAAGTGGTCCTTAGACCTGAGATACCAAAGACGTCTTGTGGACGGACGGTTGTACTTTGGCTATGGCCAACGAGTCTCTAATCATGGGATTCTAAACGGTCTTAGTTTGGGTACATCAAGAATTTCACGAAGACGATTCAGTGGTCAAGATGGGATCGTCCACCCTCGGTATAAGAGGTGACAACTCAAGGAAGATGATGCGATGAAGTCCTTGGCCAAGGCAATGAAATATCAGAGAAGAGTTCTCTGATGATTTCTGAATGCATCAATACTAACTTGGATGATTGATTAGGGTTTGACAGTTGACCATACCCTAAGTCGTCCAAGGAGCGTCAAGTGGATGAGGGATTATACATACACAGTAATTGATGACGAACAGGTTCCATGAGTGAGTCAATACACACTCCTTTGTATCTTCTAGGACACAAGGTGTAGCTTGGCACCCCACTTGTCGAAGACTCGACCTATCGATTGTGTTAAATCAATCTAACATTAATTAATCTTTATGATGATATAGTTAATTAATTTGCAAGGCCAATATAGGTTATTGGGCCGCTGGAGTTGTTAACTAGACTTATACATGGGCCTAGAGGGTCCCACATTGGACATCAGAAGATATAATTGAGTTTTGGGGGTTTTTATGAAAGATACCCACTTAGTATAAATAGGGGAAGGCCCTGAATGAAATTCGCCCAGGCCAGAATTGTTCAGGAACCTTTCCCCTTCTTCTCCCATCTCCCAACACCCTCCCCCTCCCCGATGTGATCGGGATGACGTAACGACGTCGACGGAGAAAGAACGGAGCTCGTCAATGAGAAGGAGGAGATCCGACGTGTCGAGGACCACGTGGATACGTCTAGAGGCTGCACACGTGAGCAGCTCGACTCGGCTTACTCCGGGATCCAAGAAATCACGGATGCGATCCGTGGAAATGTACTTCATTTAACGTTTTTGTTGATGCTGTTTTATTCACAAAAGTCTTCCGCTACATATCGTTTTGATTTCTTCATCTAGATCCAAGCGTCTAGAACCCAACATCTCTAATAGGGGATTCCAAACCATCCTAATTCAGATGCAACAACAAATCCACAAAGTTGATTATGTGGTTTACATGGGATTGTCCAGCCTCGGTATTGGCGAAGATTAACTCAAGGAAGATGATGTTGTTCAATCCTTGGCCCAGGCAATAGATTATCAGAAAAATGTTGTTCAATGATTTTTTCATGCATCAGTACTAACTATAATGAATGGTTAGGATTTGATGATTAACCAGACCCTAAGTCATTAAAGAGTCTCGCACAGATGAATATTATACATACACGAAAACTGATGAATGTTAAGGTTTCATGAGGGAGTTGACATACTCCTTTGTATCTTCTAAAGCACATGGTGTTACTGGGAAACCCTCAAGCTGGAAACTTAACCAATTTTTAGGGTTAGATAAACCTTGTTTTAATGTATATATGATATAGTAAATTAATAAGGTCAGTCCAATACAGGCTATTGGGATATTAAAGTTATAACGTAGACTAATACATGGGCTTAGAGGGTCACACACCTAAAGTCTTTGGATGTTGGTGAATATACTTTAAGTTCGAGGAAATTATTAATTATGCTTAAACTTTATTAATGTCATGTTCGGTGTCCCCTTCTTTCTTATTTTCCTCTTCCTTGAGTGATGCTTCTAGTGGGGGAAATTGGATTTCCAACAGTAGAGTTTACAGAAAGAAGAGAGACCCAACATTGTGAAGATCACATCGCTATGTCTAGAGGGTGGAGATCTGAATGGCTTGAAGATACTCACACAAGTCATCAATCAAAATATATATTTTTTGTTTTCTGGTGTATGTTTCCTACAAATTGATTTTAGTTTCTCTAAATAAAAGAACCTTGCAAATCCTAAGACAATCTCCACGATGAAATCACAGATTCGATGAGTGCAAAGGAGATGAATTTTGTTTTTCTATGTTTATTATCTTGCCAATGAAGCCCACAAATTCCCAATAGAGAGGCTATGCCACTGTGCTGTTTTTTAAAACAATTTCCTACTTTGAACAATGCATAAATAACAACTGTTTTTCTTAGTTTTGTATATGCATTTATCGCAATTTTAAGTGCATTTTTCAAAAAAATAAACGTATGTCTGGTATTTATAGTGCCACAATGAAACCTTTTGACAATAATTTGCTGTGCTAATCATTGCTGAAAACTATGATTGGTGACCATTCAATCAAAGTGAACGGTGGCACATGGCGGGACAGGAATACAAGACCAAAAATATTAAAATAAATTCTGTTCAATAAAATATAAGCAATCAAATTATATAACTTACATATTACAACTTACAAAAATAACACATATTAGTGTATGTCAAATAATTAATAAAATATACTTAACTCTGACTCAGAAAATATAATATTTGATGATGTGATGGCAGAAAATTCCTTAAAAATACCAATAAATCCATAAAAATGAAAATATGCTTAAATAGTGTATTTAGTCATTTTAGGCTTGATAACTCACATATATTCGTATTTTAATGCAAAAAACATGTAAATATTTTTCAGCATTAACCTAATAATCATTTGACCTCCAGTTTTTTCAAGGTGACTAACCAATGTTAAAGTCGAAGTTTCGAAGTCAGTGACATAATGTTAAACTAATATTAGGATCCAAGTTAATATTAAAAATAAAAAATAGAATTATTCTTGTCAAATCAATAAAAAAATCAAATAAAAGTTTCTATAAATTTCAGATGCAAAGAATAACATATTATAAAATGTCTTATGTCAAAATTTGGAAACAATATATTCTCATTTCTGAAGCTTGATAAAAAGAATGTATAATTATGGGCCGCAAGAGAGTAAGAGACATGGGGGTTGAATTAGAGTGGGAGAGGGAAATAGATAGAGGGAGAGAGAGGGGAAAGAAAGAGAAAGGCAGACAGGTAGATAGAAGGCTAGCGAAAGGGCGAGAGTAAGAGAGAGGGGGAGAGAGAAAGTTAGAGATAGAAAGAAAGAGATGGAGAGAGACTGAGAGAGAGGAACACAGTTAAAGAGAGCAAGAGAGAGGGAAAGAGTGAGGGGGAAAAGGAGAAAGTTAGAGGTAGAAAGAAAGAGATGGAGAGAGAGGGGTATGAGAGAGAGTATGAAATATAAATTAGAATAGTCCAATTTATAACAGTGAGCCTAAATTGTTGTGTGGACTATTCTGGTCGAACAACAAGGCCCGTAAGGCCCATTATAACGATCCAAAAGTCAAAAAGACAATCGGACTGGGTTTGAACCCGACGTGAATCGAACACGCAACCTTCTGATCTGGAGTCAGACGCGCTACCATTGCGCCACGGATCCGGGATGTCAATCTGGCGAACTTTATTTATTATACAATAATTTAAGTTTTAAAAAATATTAAACCAAGTTACAGTTCAAACGTCACAGATCTTCTTCTGCCGTCTGCTCTACAAGCAAAGACCGGCCAGTGAATAGCAGGCAGCGAACCAAGAATGAACCGAGGAGTGTATGAAGATCTGAAACCTTCAGCCGCTGTTCCAGTTGGTAAGCCATTTACGATTCCTTCTAATCCCCGCGATATTCTGTCGTTCTCATTTTGTGTAAATTTTCTCCTTCTTGAGGTTCAATTAAGTTCAAATTAGAGGGAATTATTCGTTGGTGAAGTTCATGGATTAGCGTATGATCTCAGGAATTCCGAATCCGTAGAAAAAATTGGCTTTTTTGCTCGAGCCTAGTTTCTTCGAAACAGTTGTGGCGTTCTTCTTATTTTCCTCCGGCGGTTGATTCGAGGCAGTTGTCGGCTTCTTATCGTTGTCTTACGACGGTTCCTTTGAAACAATTCTGGACTTCTAATCATCTTCCTCCAAAGGGGTAATTACATTAGGCGCCGTGTTTATAGGTTTTGCGGCATGTTTAGTGAGTACACTTTTGCGTAGATTTCTCTTAAATTATTTCTGGTGTTTTAGTTTTGGGGTTTCCTTTGCTACTCATTTTACTTCGAAGAGTTATTATGATGATGATTATGTTGATATGGATGTAATAGAAAGAACCTTGCGAATCTATTTTCGTTGTAGTTGTATTTAAAAAAAGATTTTTCCACAAATCTAGGTTTAGATGCATATTTCTTTCGATGCCCGTGCGTTTTAGTAACACGGGCCTACCATTTCCAATTTTTTTTTTTTGTTGATCTTCTGTTACTGAAAAGTCGTCCTGACGTAGCTGATACATTATATGGTACGGAAAGCTGAAAAGATGAAACTGATTTCTTCAAGATGAAAATACATTGATGGACATACGAAGAGGGCCCTCTTTAGAATGCAACTTGTTGGAAAACAAGAAAAGTACGGGAGCATCAAACCAAGAAATGAGAGTAGGGACATCAGATCATCAATCGAGCAGCAAAAGAGCGCAAGGTTCACGCTAGGAAAATATAGCCGAAGAGCAGAAGTTTTTGAAAAACACAAAATAGGATGTCTTTTACCCTGGGGGGAAGCCCTTATTTACACAGAATGATTCTCGGATGCACTATCCATGAGTTGGACAGGAGTTTTATGACTTTTTTTTAACATAAAAATATGCTTTTTTTTAACAATCATACATTGATGTTAAATGCAATTATATAGGGCTTATGGTAAAAACATAAAAAGCTTTAGATACTGCCATCGAAGGCAATATCATATTCCCTGTACTTTTCAGCTGTTACTTCCCAAGAAATTAAATAAATGGAAGCTAGGTGGAGGCGTTGAACTTGAGGATTCATGATGGATGAAGCTTCCTTCTTGGGTGATGATACACTCTCAGACAATTGGAAGGCAATAAAAGTGTGGGGAACATAAGGGGGATGGGAGTGAACTATGAATTATCAGCGATAGAAGAAGGTGAGGAGAGGTGGAAGAAAGACAGAGGATAACTTGGACAACAAGCCAGATCTGCCCAGTCTTCCTCGGATTGTGAAAGTTCCCGTGCTCCAGTCAGGGCGCTGCCTAAACTAACTTCACAAAAATTGTCTTTCTCTGCCCATTATGTCCCGCCCCATTTTTATAGCATCCTGCCTTATTAGTAGAGGCCGCCAATCCTTTATGTTGACGGGCGCATTTTTTATTTTCCATAGGCTAGGGAAAGACTTGTATCAGGTTACATTATGTGCCTCCGTACATTGTGTATGTGAGCCTAATAAGTTATTAATCTATTGAGGAATACGATTCTTATGTTTCCAATATTTTCTTGATGTATATTTGACCTCATTTTCAGCATCAGCTTTTCCTCTGCGAGGGAATTTCTACTCTTTCACTAGTCGATGCCAAAATCTTTGTAGTAACTTGACAAACTCGAATCCTAATTTTAGTTGTTTTTAGTTGTCTTACTTATAAATGAGGATGTTCTACGTCTAAGTTAAAATTTATATGTTTTATCTCATTTTGTGTTATGTTTCAAATATCACCAATTCAAATCACGAGCCATTCATGCATATCCTTTTTGATTTTATGTTTACTCAGAGCCTTTCTCTGCAGCAAATTCTGGACAGTCTCTACCCAGAGCCAAGACTTTGCCAAAGGATGCAAAAGAAACTGAGCACTCAGAGGCATCGACGAGTCACTTACACTTTGGAAGATCAAAAACTGAGAGACGTAAACACAACCAACATGATGATCCTGCCGCTCAAATATTTGATGAGAATATTTCCGACAAGAAGAAGGTCTGTACTGATAAATTTTTTTATTCTGTGCCTGTTGCTGGAAATAATATTGCCATGTGTCTTGCTGACAAAGTAATCTTTTAAATATCGAGAAAGAGATTCAAGATCAATTGCTTCTTTTAAATGAAGCAGAAAACACTGTCTAGATGTCTTTGCTACAAATCTATTGATTGCCTATTTAATGTAACCGCCAATCTAAAGTTCATGAATACTGTTAGCTTTCCTGGTAGCCATTAGTTTTCTCCTTACTTTTTGTCTTCCCGTCTGTAGATCTCATATAAAAGGATCACTTATGGGACCTAGTGCATAATAGACCATGACCATCTAATCTATCCAGTAATTAAAACCGGACAATCTCAGTTAATGAAGCAGAAGAGTTCTGGCAATAAACCCCATCCCCTTGATTTGCAGCACATGAGGAAGATGAGCGGGCTGTTTCTGAGGAGTACAATTGAAGTGGAGATACTAACTCATGGACAATAAAACTGTAAATACAAGTCACATCTTCCCTGAGTTTTTATAAGTTTCATCTTAGTAAATCTTGTTCTTTCCTGAGGTTGCAAGTTCTTCAAAACTTTGACTCATCAACTGTGCTGGGTATTCCTTTCGCATGGTGGCTGAAATCTATATTTATTGAGTATTTGTTTCCTGTTGTTGAGTTTGAATGTTGGTGATTGTGCGATGTGTTTCTAGCACCCCTAAGAATATTTTGATCTGCTCTGTTTTGTTTTAGATTAAGATGTTGAATCGCATGGCAACTGTGAAGGGAGATGGAAGTGTGGTGTTTGAAGTTCCAGAGAGTGTCAGAATGAGGCCTGTTGATCTTGCGTCTGAGGAAGTAGGCGGCGAGACTGCTGATGAGGAAACCCTGGATGTGACAGATATACCTCCATTACAAATAGTAATGCTCATTGTGGGGACAAGGGGTGATGTGCAACCATTTATTGCCATTGGTAAAAAACTGCAGGTTATTTTTTAAACATTTGTTCTTTTCTCCAATTTTCTCTTTTTATTCCACCTCTTTCCGTGATATCACAATTATTCGTTTGTATTGCTTCCTGGTAGTGAGATTGATTGAATCTTGGACTTCAGCTGTGCTAGAGGATGGCCTTTGCACCTCAAGGGAATTATTGAAGAGGGTAGATGATTCATTTCTAAGAAGATGCTGAATAGAAACTGAGGTGATCTCGCGATTGATGAAGAAGCCATACCATAACAATAAGGATAAAGTTGACCTTTTTTCCATTCATTTTGATATCATTATGTGAAAGATGCATTACATCGGTCATGTATGATGGCCAGTATAGCCTTATACTATGCTCGTCACGTGTGCCTTGCGTGCTGCATAGTAATGCTGTAGCACCTCTCCTCAGACAGAGATGAATGTCTTGCATTCCCAACTTGAACACCAGGACTTCATATTGGTCTCTAGAAAGGACGTTGTTGAGAAGATGAGACAGTTGCTTTGTGGGAATGTAGACAATGTCAATAATCTGGACTCAAGTTTGTCTTTAATTAAGTGGCAGATAATCTTCATGTGATCTGGTTGTGCTGGATATATGATCGTGGGCCAAGCTGTTTGCAGATAAGTTGTTGCAATGGAGGGTGGTAGGTTGCATTAGAGAGAAACCAACTTGTGGAGGATGCCTTGAGAGCTCAAAATTCAGCTTCAGTACTGGACAAGGAAACAATTGACTGCTTCTTGCTTTGCCATGTGACTAAGTTGCTACACAGGAGAGAGCATATCTGTGTGATACAGCATAATCAGAGTCAGTATAAACTTCAAGGCTCTAGGATGTACTTTGGGAAAACATGAGGGTAAGATCAATGGATCATTTCATGTAACGTTGAATCTGGCCAAAAATGAGATATTTTAGGATGGTGCATGAACTGGATAAGAACATTTACGACTTAAGAAATGTTGGGTTGTGCATCAGCCAGATAAATGAGTTTGCCAATAAGTTGATGATAGGTAAGAGGATCAGTGTTGGGTTTGCTATTGTATTGTTCAGGTTTTAGGTTTGCTCTGATCAGATTCGAGACAGGTTGACATGACAGATACCCTGTTTCATCGAGAAGATAATATATATATATATATATTTCAGCTGGGACAGTTTGATACAACTAAACGAGTGACCTAACTCAATGCCTTAAATCTCAACTTTTAATGTCAAATTGATCACTTAGTTGATAATTGTAGCAATCCCCTGGGAGTAGTGTCTGGTGATAATTGTATCATCAACGTATACAATAAGAATGTTGCTGAAGTATGGATTCAACTGCTGATAGACAAGAGTATGTTCCTAGGTGTGGTTAGCATAAAAGGCTGCCATTTCAGCATTCATAGTTTCCTTCCACTGGGGTTGAGCTAGTGCCTCCTGAATAGTTCTGGAAAGATTTATTTGCTCCAGATTCATCAAGAAGATTTTATTCTCAGGAGATGCTATGGTTCCTCGTGGTCTGGCCGCATTAGGTTAGAGAACTGTCATGCCAGACTGTCATGCATTAATGATAAAGATCTCTGGGAAACTGCTTAATCAAGATTGAACATGGAGGGAGTTCCTGATTTTAATCAGAATTATTCTGCTTTCATTTCTTTCAGAATGTCTGTTGCACTGAATTACTTACAGTTCCTCTCCCTTAAAAGAACTGAAAGAAACAAATTCTGAGAAATCGGAACTTGTCTTTCAGATACCTTATTGCATTTCTTCTGATGAATCTGAATCTTTATTGACTTTGTAAAGTTCCGATGAGTCTAGCCAAGGAAGATGCATTCTGATAAGTAGGAACAATACTGAGTGGGAAAGGAGTACTGATGTCAGTTGGTTTGCTAGTTGCCTGCGAAGAGAGATTGGGTGATGAATTAGTGCCGATGCCAGCAGGACTGGATCTGATAACTAGCTCAGCTGCTGTAGAGATAGAAACAGGAAGGGCTCGAATTCAGGTCCGGATAAAATGTCTGGGGCAATATACTTGACTTACAGGGCCTAGAAGTGTGATCCACTCTGCCCATCTTTGAGTCATGTCTAATAGAATCTGAAAGGTGAGTAGTAGCGGAAGATTGAAGGGGCATAGAGAAAGATATGGAAGGCATCAGATATGAGTCTTGCTTGTTAGTATCCGAGGGTTGATGCGAATAATAAAATTTTCATTTGACAAATTTGAGGAGCAGTAGAAGAGAAAATTTTTTTTATTTCATCATCCAAAAGGTTACAAATTTGGTTTTTCACCAAGCATTTATACAGGCCTTTTGAGCCAGCTCCAACGGCTAGTTAAAAAACTAGCCGTTAGACATGTGTGGCGGGTCCCACCCCTATTTTATGGACTCGATAGATGTGCTTCTGGATGTGGGCCTGTTGCTGCATTCTTGGGCCTATTCCTATATTCTTTTGGGCTCATATTCCTTAACACTCCCCCTCAAGTGTAGGAATGCATACTTGTCATTCCAAGCTTGGATCTCAAATTCTTAGTTCTCTTGATAGGTAATCCCTTAGTAAAAATATCTGCACATTGCTCCTCAGTGCTTACGTATTCTGTCTTCAGGTCTCCTCTTTCCAAGTGTTCCTGTATGTAGAACCTGTCTATGTTTACATGCTTCATTCGGTCATGATCTACTGGATCATGTGCTATACTGATGGCCGACTTGTTGTCGCAGCGGATAATGATTGGCCTTAGAAAATTAATCTTCAAATCTTCTAGTAAGTTCTTGATCCAGATTGCTTCATCAATCCCCTTCGACATTGCCCGGAACTCTGCTTCTGTACTGGATTTTGATACTACGCTTTGCTTCTTGCTTCTCCATGTAACTAGATTTCCTCCCAGCATTGTGCAGTATCCCGTAGTTGACCTATAATCAAGGCGAGAACCAGCAAAGTCAGAATCTATATATAAAATAAGATCAAACTTACCTGTTTTCCGGTGAGCAATACCCAGTCCTGGTGTTCCCTTTAGGTACCTGAGAATTCTGTTAGCAGCTTGGAAATGCGAATTTCTAGGTGAGTGCATGAACTGACTTAGTACATTGACAGCATAACTTATATCTGGTCGAGTGTGTGCTAAGTACAAAAGTTTTCCTATTAGGCTCTGGTATGTATTAATTTCTATTCTGGGATCATCCTCATTTAAAGTTAGTCTATGATTAACTTCAATTGGTGTCTCACTTATGTGACAATTTACTTGTTTTGTTTCATTTAGGAGATCTAAAATATATTTTTGTTGGGTCATTAGAATGCCTTCACTCGACCTTGCAAACTCAATGCCTAGAAAATATCTTAAGGGTCCTAGATGTTTAACCTGGAAATTCTTATTCAAGTGTTCTTCTAGTTTCTTTATTTCTTCTAAATTGTTCCCAGTTATGATAATGCCATCTACATACACTATTAATACAGTTAGTAGATCTGGTGTATAATGTTTAAAAAACATAGTATGTTCTCCATTACACTGATTATACCCTAACATTTTCATGGCTTGGGTGAATCTCCCAAACCATGCTCTAGGTGATTGTTTCAATCCATACAACGCCTTTTTCAGTTTGCACACTTTTCCTTTATTCTGTTGGTTCTCATAGCCTGGGGAAATATTCATATAGATTTCCTCCTTTAAGTCTCCATGTAAAAACGCATTTTTAATATCGTATTGGTTTAGTGGCCAGTCTAGGTTAACGGCCAAGGATATAAGAATTCTAATAGTATTCATCTTGGTGACTGGGGCAAAAGTTTCCTGATAGTCAATTCCATATGTCTGAGTATAACCCCTAGCTACAAGTCGTGCTTTATATCTGTCTAAACTTCCATCAGAGTTACATTTAATAGTATAAATCCATCTACAATCTACAGATTTCTTATCCTTCGGTCGATCCACAATTTCCCAGGTTTTATTTTGAACTAGTGCTCTCATCTCCTCATCCATTGCTTCTTTCCAATTAGCAATGTTCATTGCTTCTTTGGTGGTTTTGGGAATGGTAATTTCTTGGATTTTGGTTAAGAATACCTGGTACTTGGGTGATACCTTCTCATAGTTTAAAATGTTTACCATAGGGTATTTCACACATTTTCGAGTCTCCTTTCTCAAAGCAATTGGCCAATGACCACTGACATCTTCACATGTTACTCCCCCTTCAGTGGATGGCTCTCCCCCTTCACCCAAGTCCAGATTGTCTTATTGGTGATCCTTTTTCCTTCGTTGGTAGTATCTAGGATATGGTGTAAGTTGGGATGTTGAAGGCTGTAGTGGATTTTCCTGTTCAGCTCGATCTTCTACCTGGGTGTCTGGTAGTAGATTTTCTTGATCTCTAATATTTGTATTTACTTCTTTATTGAATATTTGGTATCTGTCTGACTGTTGTACCAGCTCAGGTGTAGGATCAGTGGGTATCTCTAGAGTTCCAGCTTCACAATTGAGTATCGAAGTAGTATCTCGATGTGACTCCGTTCCTCTGGGTTTGTAGTAAAATTTTTTTTCATCAAATATAACATCCTTAGTGACAATGTATTTGCGAGTGATAGGGTGATAGAATTTGTATCCCTTTTGTGTGATAGAATATCCTACGAAGACACATTTTATCCCCTTTGTAGACCACTTATTCTGTTTGTGGTTATGATTGTATATATAACCAACACACCCAAATATCTTTGGGGATAGTCCTGTCTTTAGTCTCACATGTGGGTATTTTTCTTCGAGCAAGTCAAGTGGGCTTTTGAAAGCTAAATTACTTGAAGGAATCCTGTTGATAAGATGTACTGCTGTCATCACTGAAAAACCCCATAAGTTTATAAGAACATTCCCTTGTATTAGAAGAGTTCTTCCTTTATCCACTATATCCCCTATTTTCCGTTCAGCTACACCATTCTGCTGAGGAGTATATGGGCATGATGTTTCATGTCTAATTCCTTCAGACCTAAAAAATTCAGTAAGCTCAGTATTAAGGAAATCCTTTGCATTATCACTTCTTAATCCTTGAACTGGATCACCAAACTGTCTTTTTATGAGGTTACATAATCCCTTTAAATTCTTGGTGACCTCATTCTTGTGTTTTAGCAGAAAAATCCAACTATACTGACTATAGTCATCAGTACATACTAGAAAATACTTATTTCCCAGTATGTCAGTTTGTGGAGATGGCCCCCAGACATCGCAGTGAATAATCTGAAAGGGTTTCAGCATTCGTGTGGAGCTCAAAGGATATGTGTTTCTCTTAAATTTTCCCAACTGACATGCTTCACAAACTAAGTTTTCGACAACAATGTCTTTAAACAGATTTGGATACAAGTGTTTCAGGAGATGGAAGGATGGATGACCCATTCTTTGATGGATCTCTATGATATTTTCTCCAGGAGGTATCCTCACTGCTGCCACTTTTGATGTCTCTTCGGGGTGATCCAAGGGAAGGTAGTAAAGCCCATGATGAACCTTAGCTAGTCCAATCCTCCACCCGTGCTCCTTATGACACAAATAAGCGTCTAAGTTATCAAATAAAATACTGTATTCTTTACTGAGATTAAGTTTATGGACAGTTTTGGTACATGCAATACTTGTTTTAGTTCACCAAGATTTTTAACATGTAAATTGCCGATGCCAATTACTTGTAGTAATGTACCATCAGCCGTTTGGACATACTTATCAGGATTTACTGTCTCATATGTCATAAAGAAATCCTTCCTTGATGACATATGATCTGTGGCTCCTGAATCTAAAATCCAAGCACTTGTTGGATTTTGAGTAAGTAATGTAAGAGAATGGTTTAGATATTCCTCACCAGAGTTCGCCAGAGATGTTGACCCGATGACGGTTCCAGAGTTAATAAACGACTTTATATTCTGTAATTCTTGCATCATTCTCTGGAAGTCCTGGGCTGAAGGAAGACAGTCAGAAGATTTCTGACCTTCTCCGGCTTCCCCTTGTTGCATCATCATATGGGCTCGAGCAATATGAGGTGGCTTGCCATGAAGTTTCCAGCACTTGTCCTTGATATGCCCCTTCTTTTTACAGTAGTTGCATACAAGGTCTTCTTTGTTTCTACTTTCAGATTCACTCCTTTGTTGATTTTGAGCTCTAGCTGTATGGGCTGTACTTTCAATGGAACCTCTTACTGAGTTGAGCCTGCTTTCTTCTTGCATAACTTTAGACACAGCTTCATCAAATGTAGGCTCATCTTCTCTGTTGTAGAGTTGACTCCTGACCATTTCAAACTCTGGTCGAAGTCCATGTAAGAACTGACACAATCTATTTGTCGCCTCATGTGCTCTTGCAACTGGATCTGTAGAGGGAGGTCTACAATGATCCAATTCATTATGAATATCTCGCAATTTATTTGAATAGGTCAGTACATCCATTTCTCCTTGCTTGAGCGTGTAACATTGTACAATGAGATCTATAATCTTGGCTCTGTCATTCTTCTTAGAATGGTTCCGATGAACAGCTTCCCATAGTGTTCTGGCTGTTTCATAGGAAGAGTATTGAACTAGCCGGTCAGCAGAGATGGAGTCAAGCATCCATCCGAATACAAGCTCCTCCTCTACTACCCATCTTGGAAATTGTGGATCAGTTTCTGGTGGATGATTTTCTGTAAGGTGATGTGCCAGCTTCCTGGGCTTTAGAGCAGCTTGAACTGTTCTTTCCCATAATAATAAGTTTCTGCCATTGAAAATATTGCATTTTGCCATGATTGGGAGGGTAGTAATCCATCTATCGGTGAGAGTCATCTGATTCTCCGATGATGGTGTTACTTCTTCAGATGTAAGCTTGGCCACTAACTTGCAGAAAAAACACCCACTTGTAAATAACAAAAAATTTGGCTAACCTTTAGAGTGGGATGAATCCTCCCTTGACTGCAACCAGGAGCTTTAGAACAGAAATAGTCCTCCCGTGGGATGACTCTGGCGCAAAGAAAAAACTTCAGAGATCACTTGGTTGGCTCTGATACCATGACAAATTTGAGGAGCAGTAGAAGAGAAAAACAATTTTATTTCATCATCCAAAAGGTTACAAATTTGGTTTTTCACCAAGCATTTATACAGGCCTTTTGAGCCAGCTCCAACGGCTAGTTAAAAAACTAGCCGTTAGACATGTGTGGCGGGTCCCACCCCTATTTTATGGACTCGATAGATGTGCTTCTGGATGTGGGCCTGTTGCTGCATTCTTGGGCCTATTCCTATATTCTTTTGGGCTCATATTCCTTAACATCATTTATTAAAGGTAACATCCTCAGAGATCAGGTTACGTTGTGTGGGAGGATGATAACAATTATAGGCCTTTTGAGTGTTGGAATAGCCAAATATAGAAGGAAGAGCCTGGGGAACTAATTTTGTAGTTCAGTGGGGATATAGATGTACATAGCTTTGATGCCGAAAGAGATTAAGCGCCAAATCATGGTGTGGCTGAGGAGTTTGCAAGTACTAGTAGCCACTTCTAACTGGGTTTTGCCATTGAGAGACATCGTAGGACGCCTATTTATGAGGTTAGTTGAAAGCTTTGCAGCTTCCTCATCAGAAAGTTTGGGCCATTACTCTGGATGATGAAGAACTTTGGTTTTTTATAAAATATGCTCAAGTTTCCTTTCAGCCACTTCGTTCTGGCAAGGTCTATGCACACAAGAGAACTCATGTATTATATCTTTATCCCTAAAGATGTTTTTTATTGTAGAATTTTTAAATTCTCATTCATTATCTGTTTGAAAACATTTAATTAGTGGACCATCCTTTCGAGTAATCATAGTCACTTGGATTCGCTTACTGACATCATCTGTAAGAATTAAAAATCAGTGAAAACCATGTAAATCAGCAAATGGATAAGGTCCCCACACATTGCAGTGAAATAATACATACACACTGGTAGAGGAGGAATCGGTAGAAGCATGAGTACTCAGTTTACGTTTAGGGAACAAAATTATCCGTACGACAACCCTGGCAGATATGACAGGAAGGATGTCGTAGCTGGCCCTGCAGAATCCAAGCTTGGTCTTCCTCTTATGATGACATGCTAGACGAGAAAACCTCCCCAGCTGTAGGCACCGAGCAGGATGTACCACCACGGGACGAACATTAGTAGAGACCATCCCATATCCTAACTAGCCCCTGACGCAGGACCGCAGCCTTGTCACAAGGAAATGCTTGTTTTTATTTTTATAAGACTGGCCAAGAGGTGAGGGACATGTAAGACATGTAAGAATGCTAAATGGTTTGATCTCCACGCTACCAATCTCAGAAACTGTAACCTGAGTGCCATGAACAGTCCTAGTGTGACTGTATTTTCCATATTTTTTTGAAAGGAAAGCTATGGCATATTTCATATTTTTAGAATTCTGATTTCAAGGAAGTCATATGGTCAGTGGTACCAGAATCTAGATTCCATGATGTGGATGGTCCAAACAAAAATTTTGCAATTCTAAAATATAAAGAGGTACCGAGAAGAACAATAAACGTGAATCCAACAATTCCTAAGAAGATGCAGTCTGTCGTGCAATTTTCCCTGCTCACTTTCTTTGTCAATGTATTGCTCTGCGTCGGTGCTGTCAGTTGTAATCCCACTGTTGATCTTGCTATGCAATTAATTTGCCCAGGCAGGACAGCCATGTAGTTTCTAACTGGTGTCTTTCGTATGCCAATGTCATCTACAATGACTGCACATTAACTGGTCTTTGTCATCTCCACGAGGTCACCTCAGGTTGCATCTTCTTGGGCCCTTGTGATGCAGTCAGTGGTTGCAGTGGGTTGATGTGGTTGTTTCATAATGCTAGTGGAAGTTGAACTGTAGAGATGGCCGGAGGGGTCTGACCTTGAGGACTCTATTGTTGGCGGAAGTTGAACTGTAGAGATGGCAGGAGGGGTCTGACCTTGAGGACTCTATTGTTGGCGAGCATGTGTAACTGTATCTTCAAAATTCAGTCTATGCTCATGGTTGAATAGTTTAGCTTTAGCATTTTCAAATTTTGATCACGTAAAGCATACTGTTTATCCACTGTATTTTCAGTAGGTGGACGATAGAAATCAATTTATTTCCACACTGCGTGAAATTCGTTAGGATACTCTAATGTAGTGTAATTTTCTTGGAGAAGAGTCAGATCTGTTCATGTAGACCATTCTGTCTATCCACTGAATTTGCTGTAGGTGGATGATAGAAATTAATTTCTTTTCACGATGCCTGAAGTTTATTTGCGTGCTCTAATGCAGTGCAATTTTCTTGGAGAAAAGTCGCAGATCCATCTACACGATCAGCAATCTGAGATTCATCTTCCCACATCAAGTATCTTTGCTGAGCGAGATCCTATATTTCCTTGATGTGCTCATTGTCTGTGTATGATTTGCCAATCTCTACACCTCATCGTGACGGCATTTGAGATAACTTGAGTCATTTTCTGCGGGAGGATCATCTGTCAGATGATGCAGTTGGCCATTAGGATGAAGTGTATGTTGAATGTACTTTGTCCAATGATAAAGATTATGATCTGTGAATATATTGTGGCATGGTTTGCAGAAGGTGATACGATCCCTGCCCCTCCTGGAGGAGTCTCATCGTTTGACCATTAAGGGCATCTAATCCCCTCCCCTCCCATGTTCCCCTTGAAATAGCACAGCAGAAGGGCAGACTGGAAGTTATCTTATTGGCTACTCGTGCCCCTCCTCTTCTCTACTCTATGTCCATGCTCCTTCTCCCCCTCTACAATCCCTGTCCTCACGATCATCTCTTCTTCACCACGTCTTCAGGCAGCTTGCCTCCTGTCTATCCCTAATACCCCTTTCCATTTGGCCTTTCCCTTGACGATTTCTGTCCTATCTTCAACACCCCGGGAACTTTTCTCTTGTCTCTGCCTCTCTTGTCTCTCTGTGAACGATAGTGGACGCATCTTTGGTTATTATTGTTAAAACGCCGTAGACGCGAAGCATGGTAGGCCTGCGCCGGGGGAGCAACGCATAGGTTCCGAAGGAAAGGGAGCCCGGACGGTGGAAGAGCCAGGGGAGGCCGAGTCATTTGACGGAAATGGAAGGTTCAGCATGAACGGCTCATTCATTCTTGAAGAGGTTCCGAAGAGTTTACGAGCGGGTTCGATGGCGCTTAGTTAGGAGCTTTTACGAGCGGGAGCGGCAAAGTCGAGCAGTCTCAATTTTACTTGGGATCCCACTACAGGGCAGATCGATCACGTTCCCAAGTCAGGAGTGTGTCTATGTACCAATTGTCCCCCATTGAAATGAGAGTAGTGCCCATATTGGCACCAGAATTCTCTTCCATTTTAGCCATAAATATATAGAACTATCAAATTGAAGAATATGCAGGTAATGGACAACAACAATATGCAGGTAAACAAAAAAAAACACTTGGCATATGACAGAAGAATCAATGAGTTAAATGGATCATGAACTGGTACTTGGTCAGTCGAGCAACCTAGTATAAGAAAAAATAGAGATTAGTCTGTCGGAGAATTTTCCGTCAATTTGTAGAGAACAGTAGAGAACACCTAAAGTTTTCTGGGTGAAAGCAGCAATAAATGGCCCTCAAGAAACGATCGACAGAGACTTCCAAGAAATGACCTATGAGAAAGGACCGATCGTGAGAGGTCCTCTCTGTAGCAGGTGAGGGACAACCGTCAAGAATGAGCTCCAACACCGGGGAGCAAATGAATGCTTTCAGCAGGAGACCCACTGTGTGCTTTTGTGGCAGGAGCGAACATGTTCTTCAGAGGGCAGATGGGAGTCTGGGCAGGGGGGACGAGCTGTAGAGCCAAGAACCGGTATATGTCTGAATCACCGTGAAAGGACCTTCGATATCTCTGATACCATGTGAGATGAATTCACAATTGAGGAAGAAATTGTATCAAAAAAAGAACTGATAGAATTGACTCATTTTTTCTATTCATTCTCTTATCAATTTATAAAATATGCATTACAACAGTCATGGATAATAGTCTTAAAGTATGTGCCTGACGTGTTCCTCACGTGCTGCATAGTAATACCAGAACATAAATGATTCGTCCTCTTGAAAGTTACAGTCGCACCATATTCTAGAAAGAAAATGTTCTAGGTGGTAAGTTCGTCGCAGGGAGGAGGTATGTCGGACCCTTGTGGGACCAGATTATATGAGAATCAAGATGAAGAAAAATTGAAGGGAGGCATTAGTAAACTAACTTTGCAACACTGCCCTTGAACGAGTAAATGAAGACAACCCTGTCCCAAATGTGGTATGCTTTTCTGAATTCCTCCGGTGTAACTGTTAATTCGATAGCAACATGGACTGGCGAGACGTTTGTGTCCATAGTATATCATTAGTATGATTATTATCATCTTAGAAGCAGTTCTAATAAATAACGAATGGAATGAAACCTCAGAATTTTTCGAGCAACCCTTCCAGAGAATATAAATTGCGAAAAGCTTAGGGTAATTTTCTACAAGATGGGCTTTGATGCCATGTTTCTATCCAAGATTGAAGTTACAATTGGAATTAGATGCAAATATTTTATATTTTGTGTCAGTGCAGTCATATGTTTCCATTCAACTGCACAATAAATGATAGAGAGAAAATAGTCTTTATTATCTGTGATTTTAGCATGAAAAAGATGACACCAGCTGTTCTTTCCTGAACCGTAAGTATTGTGGCCATGCCGGAATAGAAAGTTTTTTTTTTTTAAACAAATAATGCGCTTATTTCTATCAGGACTATGGTCATCGTGTACGACTGGCTACTCATGCAAATTTTAAGGAATTCGTGTTGACTGCTGGTCTGGAGTTTTATCCCTTGGGGGGCGATCCTAAACTTCTAGCTGAGTGTGAGTTACTCTCGTGTTCTTTCTGACAAGAGTTATAATGATCCATATAGGAGTTGAATTTGTTGTTTATGGATTTTTTTGTATTTAGACATGGTAAAGAACAAGGGGTTTTTACCGTCGGCACCATCAGAAATTCCAGTACAAAGGAAGCAAATCAAGAGTATCATCTTTTCATTGCTTGCGGCATGCAAGGATCCTGATGATTCTGGCATTCCTTTCAAGCCGGATGCAATAATTGCAAACCCCCCTGCTTATGGTGTGTTTCTTATGTTATTCTTCATTGTTTTGGGCAATGATTATTTCATTTTTTCCTAGTACAATTGACTGTTGATAATTAGTAATCGAAACGAGGCAGCAGTCAGTATTTGAACTTATCTTTAATCAAGTTATATCAAAAAAAAATAGTTAACATATTTGGATGTCCTCACAGTTATTGCATCTTTTGTTCCCGTTGCATATTTTGTTATAATGTAGGATAACATGCTGCTTTTGAATCATATAAGAGATTTTTTTCTTTTTTATGTTGCATAGTTCTCCCCATAAAAGAGTAACAATCAATGAAACTAAGGGTTCTATCCCGACTTTGATTTAGGGCAACAGAGTTAGTCTTACCTCGTCCCTCCTCTTCCTTTCTTTTTTTTTACATCCTGAAAATCTCAACAAAATTTCCAGCGGATGATGTTCCAGCACGTTGATAAAACAAATCATTTTAGATTAAATATCTAATAAATAAAATATTATACCTATCAGTGTATAAATTCAATATCGGTGTATTAAAAAATGATTGCTTCCTTTGAAATGATTTCATTATTTTATTTTCAGCGAAAAGGATACCTAAGGTTGCATTGTTACGTTGACATGTAATATATCCTGGTATATCTCATGCAACTTTATATTTGCCGCTTGAACTTTAGAATGTGTTAGTTAAGTGCTTATCCTCCTATTGGGCCCTATTCTATAAGCCCTTTAGGAGCTCTTATTTCCTCTCTCTCATAGGGTATAAATACCCCAATGTAAGCCACTTACTCTTTTATGTCAATCTATTCTCTCATTTCTCAACCTCCATCGACCCTTCTTCTCCTCCAAACCCTCTAGGGTTTGTCATGGTATCAGAGCCCTAGGGCTCCTGATCTTCCCTCTCCTCTCTAGGGTTTGACATCACCCTTTAGGGTTTGAGATCCCCTTGATCTCACCCTCCCTCCCTCCTTCCTCATTTCTAGGGTTTCTCCTTTGAAACCCTAGAAAGGCTGTTCTCTGCAGCCTTCTTGGTTTGATCTCTAGGGTTTGATCTCACGTTCTCACCTGAGGACTTCCGCGCAGAAGCCGCGCAGCAGCCAGCCGCGCGACCAGCCAGCCGCGCGACCAGCCGCCGCGCACAGCCAGCCGCCGCGCGACCAGCCAGCAGCGCACAGCAGCAAGCCGCGCAGCAGCCAGCCGCCGCGCGACCAGCCAGCCGCACAGCAGCAAGCCGCGCAGCCGCTCAGCCAGCGCAGCCAGCCGCGCAGCCCGCAGCGCAGTTTGCCGCACAGCCAGCCGCGCAGCCCGCAGCGCAGTCAGCCGCGCAGCCAGCCGCACAGCCAGCCGCGCAGCCAGCCGCACAGCCAGCCGCACAGCCAGCCGCGCAGCCAGCCGCACAGCCAGCCGCGCAGCCAGCCGCACAGCCAGCCGCACAGCCAGCCGCACAGCCAGCCGCGCAGCCAGCCGCACAGCCAGTCGCGCAGCCAGCCGCGCAGTCAGCCGCGCAGCCAGCCTCACAGCCAGCCGCGCAGCCAGCCGCACAGCAAGCCGCAGCCAGTCAGTTGCTGTGAAGGTCCTCGCACTCCGCCCCGTCCGCTGCAGCCGCCGCCGCCGCCCCCCAGTTTTTTTTCTTGAGGAAACCATGCCTTACACAGAGACCGACTTTGCGGAGAAGCCGCTCTCCTACAAGATCACTCATCCGTTGCCTCTGGTCCCGGAATCAACTCTTCTCCGCGGCCCGAATCTTCTGCAGTTGTCTCGCTTCATCGAGACCACCCTCAAATCCCGTCAACTGTACAAGCACTGCACCGAGGATCCCTTGACCGCCGATCACCCTCACTATGCGGCTTGGGACGCCAAGGAGCAGTTCATTCTTGGGTGGCTGTCCACGTTCACATTGGCCCCCGATTTCTGCGACCGCTTTCCCCATCAGAAAACGGTCAAAGGGTTTTGGGACCAAGCCACAAAATTTTGCGGGCGGGAGAATGATTGGTGGCGCATCTACGCCCTCGCTGCTCAAGCTTCCAACCTGAAACAGGGCTCTCTGTCAATCTCCGATTATGCTCTCGCACACAAGAAGGCGTGGGATGAAGTGGACCACTACCTGCCAACGGACGACCCCAAGTGCAAGACCTATCAGAACATGCTTATCCTGCGCATCATGGGGTTTCTCAACGGCCTAAACCGGGAATATGAGGCCATTCGTCGTCGGGCCCTGCACAACAAAGATGGCCCTCCGGATCTCGAGACGTTGGTGCACCGGACACTTCGGACGGGGGCCGAGCAGCGGTGGGGACGACTCCTGATGACGCACCAGCGGCTGGGCCACCCGCCTTTTGCGACTCTTCAGCGTCTTTCCCCTGAATTATGTTCTGGCTTGGACCTTAAGACCTTGGTGTGTGACGCTTGTCAGTTGGCGAAGCATCGCCGTTCTTCCTTCACTCCGTCCTCGGCTCACACATCTGTCCCGCTGTTCCGGGTGCATAGCGACGTGTGGGGACCTGCCCCGAAACCTAGCTTGAAAGGTCATCGGTACTTCCTTCTACTTGTGGACGAGGCAACTCGCTATACGTGAGTCTACCTCCTCACCGCGAAGTCGGAAGTTGCGCAGAATGTCCGTCATTTTTGTGCGATGGTGGCGACGCAGTTTGGTCGGGGTATCCAGCGGTTTCGCTCGGATAATGCCTGCGACTTCTTCAACAACGACCTCGACGCCTTCTTCGCCGACCGGGGGATCCTCCACGAATCTTCATGCCCTGCCACCCCGGAGCAGAACGGACTAGCCGAACGCCGCATCGGCTATGTCACCTCGACGGCCCGGACGCTCCTTATCGACGCCAAGGCCCCGTGGCCGTATTGGGGCGATGCCGTTCTGACGAGCACCCATCTCGTCAATCGCATTCCCACCCAGCTGTTGGCGTTCTCTAGCCCCCTGGACCGGATGAGCGCGGCCTTCCCCGACACGTGCCTGCGGACGGGTCTCTTGCCACGGATATTCGGCTGCACGGCATATGTCCACGACACGTCTCCGGGCCGGACAAAGCTTGACGCTCGTGCTGTTCGGTGCGTCTTCGTTGGGTACTCCTCTCTTCAGAAGGGGTATCGGTGCTACCATCCGCCGTCTCGGCGATACTTCATCTCGGCAAATGTCACCTTTGCCGAGCATGAACCCTATTTTGGGGACCACTCTTCCTCATCCCGCCTCCCGTTGGATGAGGCTCCCTCGGCTCCCCACTTGGGGCCCGTTCCTCTCTTGGAGCCCACCGCTCCCGCATCTTCTTCCTCCTTCCATGATCCCTCTCCCTTTGATTCTTCTCCGTCGGTGACCCCCGAGGGGCCTTTGGACGTGCTGTCCTCCCCATCTTCGCTTCCCGCAATCCGGCATGCTCCTCCTCTTCCTCCTTCCTCCGATCAGTCCCCTCTCGAGTCATCCTCCTCGCTTCCCGTTGCGCCTCCTCCCCTTGATGACCCTTTCCTTCCCTCCCATGACGAGTCTTCTTCCCCTGCTCCGTCATCTGATTCTCCCGTGGGGGTTTCGCCCTCCCCGAGGACTCCTCCCCACTGCTTCCGCTCATCTTCCGTTGGCCGAGCCATCCTCAACCTCTCTTGACGATGACGACCAGTTGGGATGGCCCATTGCCCTCCGGAAAGGGGTTCGTCAGTGCACTCAGACGCCCCGTTATCCTCTTTCGCATTTTCTTTCCTTCGACCGGCTGAGTACTCCCTACCGGCTGTTTCTTGCTCGCATCGAGTCGGATCCCATCCCTCGCCGCTTAGCCGATGCTATCGCTTCTCCTCATTGGAAAGCGGCGATGGACGAGGAGATGCAGTCTCTACTCCGAAACCGCACTTGGAACATCGTCCCCCTCCCTCTTGGCAAGCGGGCGGTGGATTGCAAGTGGGTCCACACCAAGAAGCATCATGCGGATGGCACCCTTGAGCGCTACAAGTCTCGACTTGTGGCTCGCGGGTTCACCCAATCTTACGGAGTGGACTACTTGACGCGTTCTCACCTGTGGCGAAGATGGAGACCGTTCGCCTCCTCCTGGCCCTCGCGGCTCACTTCCGTGGGCTATCCGACAGTTCGACGTCAAGAACGCCTTCTTGCATGGCGACTTGACGGAGGAGGTGTACATGCAGCAGCCGCCGGGTTACTCTCTCGGCCCCCCTGGCCACGTCTGCCGACTGCGGAAGTCCCTTTATGGACTAAAGCAGTCTCCGCGCATGTGGTTTGGCCGTTTCTCCGCTGTTCTGAAAGCCGAAGGGTACACTCAGAGCAACGGAGATGCCACTTTGTTCTTCCGCCACCGTCCGACCGGGATCTCCATCCTTGCTGTGTACGTCGACGACATCCTCATCACGGGATCAGATGCTGCTGAAGCCGTTCGTCTTAGCACCGCCCTGGCCAAGGAATTTGAGATCAAGGCCCTTGGCCTTCTCCGATATTTCCTCGGCCTTGAGGTGGCGTACTCCTCACGGGGCCTCTTTGTTTCACAGCAGAAGTACGCCGTCGACTTACTGACTTTGACAGGAATGACCGGGTGTGCGCCAGTGAGCACTCCTATCGACCCCAACGTCAAGTTGGGCAAGGGCGAGGACTCTCCTTTGACGAATGCTCACCGCTATCAGCAGTTGGTGGGCAAACTCCTCTACCTGACTCACACTCGGCCCGACATTGCATTCGCGGTCAACCTGCTCAGTCAGTTCATGCACTCACCGAGGGAGATCCACAGTCAAGCCGCCCACCGGGTACTTTCGTATCTCAAGGGCTGCCCGGGCAAGGGACTCCTCTTCCCTCATAGCTCGGACAAGACGGTGAAGGTGTACACCGATGCCGATTTTGCTGGCTCCGTTGTGGATTGTCGGGCTACCACGGGTACTGCACGCGTTCGTTCTTGGCAGCCTCGTCAGCTGGAAAAGTAGCAAGCAGGACAAGGTGTCCCGCTCCAGTGCCGAGGCCGAATTTCGTGCTCTTGCTGATGGGGCAGCCGAGGGACAGTGGATCCACAACATCCTCGCCGATCTTCACGTGACGTATGTGGGACCAATCCACTTCTTCTGTGACAACAAATCCACTATCGCCTTGGCCAAGAACCCCGGACAGCAAGGGCGCATCAAGCACATGGAGCGCAACCGCTATTTCTTCAAGGAACGTATGGACGAGGGCCTCTTCGACCTCGAATACGTCTCCTCTGCTGACCAGGCAGCGGATGTCCTCACCAAGGGACTGTCCCGGCCGCTGCTTCAACGTGCTGTATCCAAGCTCAATATGGACGACATCCATACTTCGCTTGCGGGGGGGTGTTAGTTAAGTGCTTATCCTCCTATTGGGCCCTATTCTATAAGCCCTTTAGGAGCTCTTATTTCCTCTCTCTCATAGGGTATAAATACCCCAATGTAAGCCACTTACTCTTTTATGTCAATCTATTCTCTCATTTCTCAACCTCCATCGACCCTTCTTCTCCTCCAAACCCTCTAGGGTTTGTCAGAATGTTCTATCTTATGATATTTTCTTTGTCTCTACTTAATATTCGGTTTTTCCACCCAACTCTATTTATGTTTGGCTGTGAAACGTTGTTCAGTTGCCATTTTATGTTCTCAGGGATCACTGATTGAATTGTAATGGTTGGATGCTTTTATTCTCGTAGTTAATAATATTTTAATTTCAATGGCTATTTAAAGACTTCAGTTCATCTCCTGATGCAGAAAAGTGCCTTTTCAGGGCATACACATGTGGCTGAGGCGCTGAAAGTACCAATTCATATATTTTTCACTATGCCTTGGACGTAAGTCTCTGAAAGTAGGCTTTTCAAATAATTACATGTCCAATTTTCCTATTTATTGCTGAATGTGGGTGCATGACGTTCTCGTGTTGGCTGGGTTTCAAATGGCCAATCCACTCAAACTGCTCGAACAGTCTTGGCGTTTAATTTAATATCGCTGTCGGTCATCTTAGTTGTCTACAACTTTACGTTGGCAAATTTTAATATCACGTGTTTAATCCTATTTGTTTTGATGTCAGACCCACTTCTCAGTTTCCGCATCCTCTTTCCCGTGTCAAACAGCCTGCAGGTTATAGAGTAAGGTTCCTTTCCTACAATATGTTATTTCTAATTTCATTTTATTTTTGTTGTAGGTATGAAGTTGACGTTGCAACACATAGTTATGGAATCATTGATTTTTCATGCATTTGGTTAAGATTTTGTAATTTCGCTTTCTAGTCCATTTTTTGTTGATTTTAGTATTAATTCTCTGGTCAGGTGCTCTTCTGTCTCCCCTTTCACAAGAAAATAGAGGCAAAATAAAATTTCAAATAGATTACTCTTAAGGTTGAGCATTCCTAATATAAGTACCTGAGTTATTTGGCTTGACCCAACAACGGGGAAAGAGAAAAATAAGTGAAGAGAGGTAAAAATAGTGTACCGGTTGGTCCCAGTAGGGAAAAGTAACAACTACATCGAAATAATATAAGGGACGATAGAGAAGTAGCCCATAGCTCTGAGACCTTGTAACAAGGGTAAGTGGCTAAATGCTGAAAGAATTATGAAAAATATATGTTTCAATACATGAGATAGTGTCCATGGTTCATCCGTTCAATTAATCTGTCAATTACGATTTAGTTTTATCACCTCTCTTTAGTTCTATGCTATTGTCATACTGCTTTTTTTTCTTCAAAAAAAATTGTCATGCTGCTTTTCGTTCTCTTATTAATAAATAACGTGGAATATTCTCAGAATATCTGACGGTATTCCTAACAAAGCAAGACTTTATTTCATTTCTTTACTATGATCTTCTGTTTCTTTATTTTCAACCTCGTATGCCTCTGATTTTAGCTGTTTTGAATCTTCAGCTCTCGTATCAAGTAGTGGACTCCATGATTTGGCTCGGGATTCGAGACATGATAAATGATTTCAGAAAGAAAAAGTTGAAACTTCGACCTGTGACGTATTTAAGTGGTTCTCAAGGGTCTGCATCAGATATTCCCACGGGATACATTTGGAGCCCTCATTTAGTCCCTAAGCCAAAAGGTTTGTGAATTCCTTGTCAGACATTAATGCTAGAGATGGTCACAGTTGGGGTGCTGAAATTTGCTCCAAGTAGGGAAATTTCCTATGGCCCCAACACCTTGGGCGGTGAATGGGCCGTTATGGGGCAGAAATCCTAACTGGCCACCACCCAAAACTACCTTGCCACAAGACTAGATGACAAAAAAGTTCATTTTATTTAATGCCAAAAAAATACATTTTGAACAGGTTTTGAACTGACGACCGTGTCACACAGATGGAACCTGTTAATCAATCACCTACATGAGTCACTGATTTAGTTTGCTATTTTGTTTATCAATCAAAATTGCCCATTCGCTCTGCACCAGGCCTTGTGTGGTGAGTGGAGCAAATGCTTAGTGGAATGTGTAAAGGGCAGTTAGAAAATTCGCTCTGTACCAGGCCTTGGGTGGCAAGCGGACCATCCCTAATTAACTCTGTTGATGGTTACAAACTGGACATAATCTGATGCCTTCCTAAACGTGAATGTCGCAAACAGGAATCGGCATTTTCAAATTTGGTATGGATAGAGTATGATCGGGATTTGTGCTGTATAATTTGAAGTTAACCTGGATAGAGGGTTTCCATGTCATCATTTTGCTAGTTTTTTTGTTTCATCCTTTATGACTAGTTGTTTTTGTTTTTTTACATTTTCAGATTGGGGACCCAAAATTGATGTAGTGGGTTTTTGTTTTCTTGACCTTGCGTCAAACTATGAGCCTCCTAAAGATCTAGTGAAGTGGCTGGAAGCTGGAGAAAAGCCAATATATATTGGTTTTGGAAGCCTTGTGAGTACCATCGTTTTCACTTTCCTTGGACATTTTACTATAGTTCTTTATGTCTGGACTTATTGCTGTAATTTTTGCCATAATTCTTATCCGAACTGTGCAATAAAGTAATTGATAACTCTTCCACAGTGCAGTGGCAGTCTACATCCCCACTTATATATTGTTCTTTATGTCCCATTTGTAATCATCATAGATACAAATCACTGTCATTGGCTTGTCATAGTCCTGTCATTTTATCTCTTATAAAAAACAGACCTCAACTTGACGATGACAATCACCAATTCGTCTGCAGTACCCTGATAATCCTAATCCCCTCTTTTCATCATGTCTACAGTGACGAATCATCATCATCATTTGTTGAAATCATCCAAAAATGCTCCTAACGTCGTGCCTTTGGCTTGACATTGTATTTTGATTGTCTCACCATTGATCTTGAGCTAAAAAATGGACCACAAAGGTGGGGTGACAATGACATAACGATTCTTGTGCAGTGCCTTGATAATACGAATCCCCACTTTTCATTGTGATGACACTGACGCTAATGAATTATCTTCGCCATACACAACTCGTCACTCATCTCCTACCAAAAATGTAGAAAAATTGGGGATGAGGACTACAAATTTGTAATCTTCTATAAATCCTAGTTGGAAGCAGAGTCATGAGATATTCATCATGGGTTATTGTCTTAGCTCCCAGGGCTTTGAGCTCCTCCCATCACCCTGCTCGTCTCTCTGATACGCAGATCTTCACCAATTGTCACTTTGAAGAGAAATCTTGAAGAAAATGGTCAATGCACTGGAACTGAGGCCCAAATCCAATCCAAATGTATCTGTAGTATCCAAGGTAATAATCAAGAGAGAGAGATAGAACGAATTAGACATGAACAGTGGCATCTTTGGTAGACTCCAGCCGCAGTGGCATCACCCTGCTCCAGCCTCAGGTCAATCCAAAGGCTGTTCAAGTTTCAAATCTTGAAATGTCGGGCTACTTTCTTGTAAATAACATATTACTTCCCAGCACTGACGACATTCCAAATGTCAACACTAATGCTTAATTAAGCTATTGTTATGACAAATGACTCAAATTCTTGAGAAAAGCTTTTAATATTCTCCGACAGGCGTTATGAATAATAACCCTGTTGAAAGTCACCTTGTGGTATTCTCCAGTTTGGTTTTTATCCCCCACAAGATGAGAATAATCTTCATTTCCTCCATCTATACTTTCCATGGTAGTGTTATTTTATGTGACTGTTCTATTGTAAACAAGTCAGCGGTGGAATTTGAAAATTAAACTGTTATATTCCTTTCAACTTTATTCTCTCTTGTTTAGAGTGCTCTTGCTTTTACATACTGGATTCGAGGGGTTTCTATTGGAACACACAAGTTCTTTGCTAAGTTTAACCTTTGTACGGATTTGGTTTGTGAAAAAGCTATATTTTAAAAAACGTTGAGCCCTATCGCAGCCTGTCCAAGAACCTCACAGGATGACAAATATTATTGTCGAGGCGTTGGAGGAAACAGGACAACGAGGGATCATTAACAAGGGATGGGGCGGTCTTGGGGAGTGTAAGTTGTTACTTGTTGAGTTTCCAGTCTGTAATTCAATCATCTTCTGCATGATATTTTTTATTTTCATTTCATTTACAGTGGCCGAACCCAAAGAATTCATTTATCTGCTGGACAACTGCCCCCACGACTGGCTTTTTTCTCACTGCAAGGCCGTGGTAGGGCACATCTTCTCATTCTGCCTATTATCTCTCTTGATTGACAAATCTTCAGTTCATCTCGAAAAAAGAAAGAAAGAAGTTGATTGAAAAGTGGATTTCTTTCTTTGTTGCGAAAAAAGAAAGAAGTTCCCGTTGCTCGAAATCTACTATTTTTCCACTATTTAAGTTTCTGAATAAGGTTCAAAATTTGACCAATATAAATGCAATTTTTATATTGTGTATTTAATTGCAATGTAGCTTTTTTACTTTGTATGAAGTTCGGATCGTCCTAACTTCATCACTGAATATTTTAGGTGCACCATGGCGGCGCCGGGACAACTGCGGCGGGTCTCAAAGCTGCCGTAACCATGCTCATCATAATTTCTTGCGTTATATTTGTAATTTATAACTCTGTTTATTTTCTATTATTGGATCTGATAATCGGCTCCCATTCGCGCCGCAGTGCCCCACGACGATCGTGCCTTTCTTTGGTGACCAGCCCTTTTGGGGAGACCAGGTCCACGCCAGAGGTGTGGGCCCCGTGCCTATCCCCGTTGACCAGTTCTCGCTGCCAAAGCTGGTCGACGCCATAAATTATATGCTGCAGCCTCAGGTACGAAGACTTGTCAAACATTGACAAAAATGTTGACCGTTGACTGAAGATGAGGCGGTGGAATTTAATCGGTTGGTTCGGCGTAGGTGAAGGAGAAGGCGACTAAGCTGGCGGGGGCGATGGCGGCGGAGGACGGCGTGAAGGGCGCAGTGATGGCATTCTTCAAGCATCTGCCGCGGAGGGGCCGGGAGCCCCTTCCGGGCCCGGCACACCCCGATTTTTTCCGGCCTTGTTTCGGGCCCATTAAGAAATGCTTCGGCTGTTCCTGATTCGTATTCTTTCTCCCTACTTTATATATATATATATCTATTATGTAAAACTTCGTCCCTTGTCATGGAAGCCGTTTGATTCCCTTGTATCTGATGTAATTAATGAAAAGCATGTGCTTGCTTGAAGTTGTGTATAAAAAATGCTGTTTGGTGGATGTTGTGTATGAATTTTTTATCTGTTACCTTAGTTTGGTTGACTTTTTGACTTGTCATCGACTTGGCCAATTCTATGACTGACTGGCCCATCATACTTTAGAACAAACTCCATGGCCAATCTGATAGATCAGAGAGGATGTACAAATTATATTTTATTATTTAATGAAAGAGTTGTTTTTGATAAAGATAAAAAAAAGAGATAGAGGATTAACATTTTTAATAAGCTGATCAGATCCAGAGAATGAATTGATTGATCGAGTTGGGTGAGCTAATTTTTGATGGTCTATTTTGGCCGAGTTGGTTTAGGCGACTTGTCATTAACTTGGTCAATTCAACCAACTGATTCAACAAATTTAGACTTTGGATAAACTTTTTTCAACTCTGCGTCAAACCAGTGTATCCAGGCCGATTGTTTGACCTTCGATCCCATGATGGCGAGTAGAGAGAGAGAAAGAGGGGGGAGAGAGAGAGAGGGAGAGAGAGAGAGGGGATGAGAGAAAGAGGGAGAGAGAGAGAAGGCACAAGAGAAAGGAGGGGAAAGGGAGAGAGAGAGGGAGAGGGAGAGGGGGAGGGAGAAAGAGGAGAGGGAGAGAGGGAGGAGAGGAGAGAGAGGGGGAAAGAGGGGAGAAGAGAGAGAGGGAGAGAGAGGGGAGAGAGAGGGAGAAGAGAGAGAGAGGGGGAGAAAGAGAGGGAAGAGATAGAGAGAAAGAGGGAGGAGAAAGAGGGGGGGAGAGAGGGGAGGAGAGAGGGGAGGAGAGAGGGGAGGAGAGAGAGAGAGGAGAAATAGAGGGGAGCGAGAGGGGAGAGAGGGGGGAGAGAGAGAGGAGGAGAGAGGGGAGAGAGGGGGGAGAGAGAGAGGGGGGGAGAGGGGAGAAGAGAGAGAGGAGGAGAAAGAGAGGGGAGAGATAGAGAGAGATAGGGAGGAGAGAGCGGGGAGGAGCGAAAGGCGGAGATTGGGGAGGAGAGAGATGTGTATAACCATCTCCAGTCAATGGGAAATGCGTATTTTTACTGAGAACAAAGCAGGGAAAAAAATATTCTCTCTCTCTCTCTCTCTCTTTATGTGATGTCTCAGTGAGATTTGAACCAAAATGGAGAAGGGAAATGGTAAATGGATTATAAAAAAACATTTGGTAATTATGACTAATTGCAGAGTTGCCAGTGATGGTGGCAGATGCTTCTAGTATCTGCCAGTTTGGGTATATATGGGCTAGATTATCAACATAAGACAAACTCAGGTTCAAAGATTCAACTGTGCCAATGCTATAAAGCGTGGAGGATATCATCAGTTCATTAAATTATCTAAAATGATGGAGTTTGTTATCTAGTTATTATTCAATAATGCAATTGGCAATCACTACCTTTAATTTAGGGGCATATGTTAAACAAAGAAGCTATAAAAAGATAATTAGTTGAAGAGTAGAGTCTTGTGTGACAAGATACTTTATGTTTGGAAGGTATTAATGCAAAATTAGACAAATGTAAACTAACTTCTATATAATATTTGTAATGGGGGCCATTAATGTGGTGGAGGTGAGAATAAATTTCCTACAGAAGGTGTCCAAGACGATATATTACAAACATCATGAATATTAATGATGCATTTCACCTTTTGTGAATCTTCGTGGCAGAGAGCCCAAAGTCTCAGAAGATGATTGTTATGTGAGAAGGGCAACTTTGTAGGAATCGTAAAGACATGATATTGATACTACACCTTGCATAAATTATTCAAAAATTCCAGTTGTTTAGCTATTACTTGAACGAAGATCACTGGATCAAAAATGGAAAAAATATTACCTTGGATTTTATGTACATACATAATCAGTTTCACGTAAATGCTATGCACATTAGGCCATGCGAATGATATGTCTACCCGCTCCTTGTCATTAAGGTAATCTTAATTTATTCTTCAAAGAAAATCCGCACTTTGTGGTAACCATTCTTAAGACCACCGTTAATAATACTTGACCACTTCTTGCTGTATCCAATGAATTGTCAAGAGAGGGGTTACAGAAATGGTACTCAAGAATGATTCAATTTATTTCCTGGATTCATATTTATTATATATATTTCATGGTCAAGGAGGACCAGAGTTGTACATGCGCTCAAATTATACAGTATCAAAGATTTCTATAACAGTTTTATGATCAGTCTAAAGCTCCTCATGTGCTCATGGTTTTAGGCAATCGTGTTGCGAGTTGGGTAGTGAGGCTCGTAAGACCAATCATTTCCATATTCAATGAGAAAAGTGATAAGGAACATATGTAAGTATGTAGGGAACTCATAAGAATATTAGAGTAATAACTCATCAAAAGCTTTATAAAGAGTTGAATAATGTTGTCGAATCAAATCTTAGGCAAAAAATCAACGTAATCAGTGAGACATGATATACTATGGGTACTGGATGCCAATCCTAATGAAGGGATTGAGTCAGACATGATATCCTTATGAATCAACCTGATTTACAGTTTGGTATAGTGTCATTCAATGATTCATAAGGATCAATACAATGAACTATTTCTCTTAAAGAGCAACTATTAAATGTCCTTAGTGTCTTTGCACTAATGACTATGGGATTGCCCATACTCATCATATGTGTGAGACTAAATAATACTTTTCTATCTGGATTTTTTATGTCCTTCAGTATCATTTGGATAAGAATATTTATAACACTTGTTTAAAGAGAACTGATTATTGTAGTTTGATATCATCATAATTAGCTTATTCATTGCATGTATTTGATGACTTCCTCAGTATAATATCAAAATAATAGTGATGAATAATAATTATTTCATTGAAAATTAGTGATATTTAAGAATAGACTGTCACATTCTATTACAATTTCATTGACCACTTCAGTACCATGATAAGAACTTTCAGAGACTGTATGCAGAGCTGATAACTCAATGGGATTCCGTTAGCCAAAAATGCCTTCAAGGACTTAAGGTCAAGATAGTTTGTGCTCCCTTCCTTAGTCTTCCAGATTTCTAGAAGTTATTTGAGATCACCTGCAATGCTTCTGGGTTGGAAATTAGAAGCATCCTCAGTCACTAAGAATCTTCCTTCTTCATCTACGATCTGGAATTTATGCTCTATTACATTGTCATCATTGGTGACAATATTTTTCAGTACACCAGTTTTATTCATTTTTACCATCAGGGACTAAAACTTCTCCACTTCCTACAGAAGTTGAATCCCAGGTACACATACCGGGTTAAACATATTCAGGATTACATGATAGTCGCTAAGCATATAAGGTTAGTTGATAATGAAGAAGTCGATGCATTGAGTTTTAGAAGCCACTTCCAAGCTGTGATGTGTGTGAAAGTGAGTGGTTTCGAGAGGGTAAAACAATGTTAATCATTGTGCCCTAATTTTTCTTGTATGATTTACTCGCTAGATAGTGGTTCTAGCCCAATGTTCAAAGGTTATTTGTTTGGAGAATGCCTATCTTGTGTTTAGAGACTGTGCATTTGACATATATATTTTCATAACTTCCTAATATGGTAACTCTATTCAGGTAGTCTTGGTAGCCCATTCTAGCAAGACATGACAATCTTTTGGTTCAATGTCACTATTTTTGGCCTGCCTCGAAGCAAGTTGTGATTTGAATAGCTCTTAGTGTGAAGTTTGCACCCTAGCCAAGTAGGTCAAGTAGAGCAGTACCCTATATATTTCCCTCCTAGTTCCCCACATCCATTAGAAAGGCATGAGCGTCAATTTGTTCTTGGGACTACCTAATACTTTCACATCTTTAACGGTTTTGCAAATTAATCCCACAAAGCCATATACTTCAGATAAACAAGTGAGTAATTTTTAAAGCTGTCCCAATGCATTCCATGTTCCAAAGCTCCAGATGCATCTTTTGTCACCACCATATATTTTGATGGAGTTGGTAGCCTTTGTGGGATCCTCAAGTTAATTATATCTGATAGGGACATTTAATTCATTGGTAATTTAACACCTTCCACCCACAAAAAATTGATCAAAGTGAGGTGATAAATAAGAGCCTTGATAATATTCTTTGGCCATTGATTAGAAATTATATCAAGTCCTTGGATTCAATCGTTCCAATATCTGGATTTTATTATAACTAATCGTCAAACTAAACCACTTTAATGAGTTATTTTTAGATTATGTATGGTTATTCACCCTTTGAAATCATAGTCTTAATTCACATGTTAAAACGTCCATAAGAATCTCACCTAATGCAAGGGCTTTATGCAATAGATGAGTGTATATCAGAAAATTCATCAACACATCATGCACACTAATGAGGAATAAAATTAGGTCTCAGATTCCCATCAATATTTTCAACTATTTAAGGAAAGTGATCGAGTGAGAGCAAGATTAACGCAAGAAAGACTCTCTCATCTAGGTGCTACCAAACTCCACGCTTGTAGCGCTAGGCCTTTTCCAATTCTCAAAAGAGTGGGAGACAATGCCTCACATTAGGGAATATGCTCCATATGCTTCCTATTAATGGAAATACATGTGTCCAACAAGTCAATCACACATTTTGATGTCGGACGTTGTCGAAGTCGTCGTCCGATGGGTAATTCATTAAGTGAATGTAACAACATGATGCGACGTAACCTAGGGGAATGTACGTGCATGACCCAACTTGTGGTGCTTCGCTGAACTCCAAGCTCCGAAGCGGGTGTCCGATGACAATGACGGTGACCTTCTGACCCTTGTCAGAGCGACGATGGCAACTACGGTGCCGAACGGAATAATTCCATGGGGCTCGCACGTAATGGGCGGGTTCGGCCCATACCAAGGAAGATGCTCAACACGTAGTTTCTTGATAATTTCATCTCACCTAATCTAACCTGAGCGCGGTGGACTGCAGCCAAAAATATACTATAAAAAGTAATATAACGGACGAGCAAGGGACGGCCTACCTCGTCGGTGGCGTCGCTCATCGTTGGACTGTCCGTCGGCGCAAGTGCTGGAGCAGATTGATGCAGAGAGAGGTGTGCCATAGAGAGGAACTGTTGGCTCGACTGGCTGCGATGAATCGGAGCATGAGCGTAACAGTGGAGAGCAGAGGCAAGGGGACGATCGCGACAGTGGGAAGCGGTTCAAGTGAAGGCTGGTCGAAACCGGTGTTCCTTTATGGTAGAGCGATGCACGTGGAGGCCAGCAACGGTGGCGAGTGGCGAGGGCAACATGGGGCTTGGGCAGGCGATGATATGACGGGATGCAAGGCAGAGCGTTCACACAAGGCTTCAAGATAGTGGTCAAGCAGGACTTGGGCTTCTAGAAGGGCTCGGCACACCTAAATCAACCAGTCATATTACCGAGCAGAGTTTGGCTCCAAGTGGAAGCGTCACGCCTTGATCACAAACCCTTCACCGTGCAGCTGTGGCTCTATAGCAGGGACAACACATCGTAGTTGACAGCTTCGTCATCAAGCAGATATGGACCTTGGATCCGTCACATGCATCTCTTGTCGCAGGGAAATGCCCGCGATGGTTGACCGAGCGGGAATGACCCTATGCACAAGCGTTGATTGGGGTAGAATAAAGCCCCTTGGATGCTTGGAAGGGGATTCCACAATGTGTCGCATCGGGAGACAGATAGATCCACGTGCCACGGGTCAACAGATGACCTAGCAACGACGAGCGATTTTGCGACGGGTTGATGGCTGGGTGTGGGATCGCGACGGTCAGCGAGGTGCTGTGGTAGCCAAACGCAAACCAAGACACGTCGATTATGGGCATTGCTCGTGCAGTCTGGAGTCAATTTCTGTGGACGTGTGCATGCGCTAAGCGGGAACCGCCGAGGGTCAACCACAAGCGTCCACACTGCAAGCTCGTCCTCCAATCTGGTTGTTGCTGGATCAATCCCGGCGTGCTTGGGTTAACCACACGGCCGTGCGGCAGTCTTCTGCGTGGACGTTCAGCCACGCAGCAGTGCGGCATGAGTCTGCACCGAGCGTGTAGCCACAAGATGGAGAAGCAATTGTCCGTGGCGACGAGAAGCTACTTCCCAGTGGTGACGGGCGAGGCCGACGGTAGGAATCAACACCGGGCTTAGTGCACGGTGGCTGGCCTCTCTACCTCTCTTCCTTCCTCCTTCTTCCCCCTCTTCCTTCCTCTTCTTCTCCTCTTCTTGAGCTTGTAACTGCCAAGATGCAAAATCCAGATCTAAAGTGTACGTGGTCCCATCATAGTCTTCTATAGGGCCATGATGGGCCCTTACAAGGATTATAGAAAGGGGAGTCCAATTAGGATCTCCCCCCCCCATTTACAACATAAATACGAAAATAACATAATAAACGATGTGAAAAAAAAGCAATACGAACGGATATGAAAACATGGTGATACGAACGCGTCACGACGAGTAGGGGCACTTGTCGTAACAAACACAAAACAGAGAATAAAACAACGAAAAAAGATAACGGAAGATGCGAACACGTGCTCTACCCGGGGTACTAGAACCCGGGCGTCTTCACAGACGCTTTGGCGTGCCAGTCAGGCTGGACATGGACCGGTGGTGATGCTGATGATGACGAAGATGGCTTCGCTAATGATTCGTTGGCATCGTCTAGATGCGCTCCATCACATTCCATATCTCATTCCATGATCATTAATATAGCGTTTTGATTATAGTGCATGTGTGATGCTTTTAATGAAGTTCACAAATATGTGATCAGACTTAGCAAATTATGATGAGATCATAATTCAGAGATCACCAATTGTTATGCATGTACTTCATATACTCCTATTCAAAGAATACTAGAGAAGGATATCAAAGTATCTAGATAAAATAATACTAGAGAATAAGTATGGCCAGTCTGGTAGCAATTACTATGGAGAAACTAAGCATGTACAGCGAGTGCTATTTAGTTGAAAGAGTTCCTTGAATTGATTTGTATGAATTTTTGAATTTTAATACACCAAACTATAAATTGGTTTGATTCTCATAACAGTTATGAAAGTGGTCCTCAGACCTGAGACTCCAAAGATGTCTCGTGGACAGACACTTTTAATTTGACTATGATTTAAGATGATTATACACGTTCCTAATCATGAAACTCTAAACAATCTTAGTTTGTGTGCATCAAGAAATTTACGAATACGATTGAGTGGTCAAAATAGCATCGTTCACCCTCAATACAAGAGGAGATAGCTAAAGTATGATGTTGTAATGAAGTATTGGGCCACGATAGTAAAATATAAGAGAAGAGTTCTCTTATTATTTTTGAACACATCAATACCAACTTGGAAGATCAATTAGGGTTTGACAGTTGACCATAAAGTAAGTCATCTTAGAAGCGTCAAGTAGGCAAGGGACCATAGGAACACAGTAATGGATGACAAACATGTTCCATGAGTAATTCAATACACTCCTCTGTATCTTCTAGAGCATGAGATATAGCTTGGCACCCGAGAGGCTGGAGACTTAACCTATTGATGGAGTAAAACTGATACACCATTAATTAATAAATATTTTTTATAGTTAACTAATTTAGAAGGCTAATAAAAGGTTATTGGGCCATTGGAGTAGTCAACTAAACTAATAAATGGGCCTAGAAGATCACACAAATACCGTGACATATCTGGGTATGGATACATAGATAAATGGAAAGCAAAATAAAGAAGCATAAAACATAATCAAGAACAATGTTTTGTAAAGTGTAGACTCATTAAAAGAGTACTCCCCATCCACACTTTTGACCCTAAGTTTTCTTTTTGGTCTTAAAAGATATAGTAGTAAAAACTACTTGAATAATTCCAAGTAGTTTTTTTTTAAAAAGTTACATTCCCCTCAATGTTCCATGCACCCTCACTTTTTAAAAATGACCGTTGATCAAACCTGCTCCATGAGAAGATGAATAATCTATGAATGAACAAGGAAAATGTTATTATGTTAATAATTACTCTGTATGTAAAGCTCAGCGCTTTCTATGTGTCATCATCTGATTCCTACTTTCGGTTATCGTAATGTCTTGTATACAACATTTTCAGACCAAATCAAGGACTTCACAGTGACCAAAATCTCAATTCTGGATGCATTTAGTCACGAATGTTTGAATGTCATAAAATTTGGGAATATCTATATGATGAAGAGATTGTTGGATCTCATCTTGTTCTCTAACTCTTGTTGAAAATCTAACCATCAAGACCTTAAAGGTGAATGAGTGGGGATCGAAACAGAGAAGAAAGTGGAGAGCAGATTTGGCTGGCATGGAAAGCTAAAATGGGTGTCCCCTTACTCACATTTATCAATAAGTTTCCTTATTAATCTTAATTAATAATGTATATCTACAACCACTTTGGAATCTTATGTGTGTAAAGCTCTAGGCCCATGTATCAATCTACTTAATAAATTAAATGACCAAATAAATTTTATCGACTAACCAACATACTGACGTATAAGTAACATGCCTCTTTATTATTCAACTATACATACATATAACTTAATTGATAAATGATCAGTATAAACCAATTGATAATATTAGTTTAAGTAGCTAAGTAATAACTTAAGGGGGGGGAGTGAATTAGGTTCTCTCGCTGTGTTAGTTTTTATTTTTTAACCAACCAATAGTTTTACTACCTAGGAAATGAGGTAGAGGAAATGGGAGACACAATTATTCTTTTAGACAGCTTAGGCTAATCCTTATACTGTTTGGGGTAACCGTCCTGAGTTGATGATATGCCCTAAACATGTTTGTATGAATGCCCCCAAAAAAAGTTAACTTGGAAATAGGGCTGAACACGGATACCAAGAAAATAAAAATGTTCACAAAGCTCTGTCATCCTCAACCTCAAAAGTCCTCCATAGAACAACATCACTTGAACTACTTCAACTTGGCCCCCGAAACCTTCTTCTTATGCATCCAAAAATACATAGTATAACCACTCCTTAAGTAGTATTCAGGAAAAGTCCTAATTTCATGTATTTCAACAGAAGTATCTTTAGATCACAACTTCAGAGATAAAATTTTTTAATGTAATTATGACTGTGATGCTTAAAAACCTCCCTATTTGCGGTCGTTCTTTCCTTAAGTCCTCTTCTCCTCCTTGTTTCTCTTTGGACAAAATTCCTTGATTCGTATTTGAACTTTGGTGCATAAAACTAAAATATATTCAACATCTCTACACCGATCGAGATGATTTTACCTAGAATGGTTTGTTAACACAATTACAAAATGTTGCCTCTCACAAAAATTTCAAAATACAATCAAATAAATCTTCATAGATCAATCTTTCCATGTTCTTAGTCAAGCATCCGATTCCTACCCATCCAAGTTCAAATCCCTGTAACTCCTTCAAAAGTAAATCAAAATATGGAATTCCAAGTTGTATGGATTTCAATAGATGTTTGCAACTCTATTAATAAGTTGGAACACAATCTCAAAATCAACAGAAAAGTTATTTTAAATATGTCAAACTTATCACAAGGTACAAGATGTGAGAAATTTGGTTGCCAGCCTTCATTCCTTTAAATCTTGAATCCCCCTGCACCAAAAACCCTGATTCGAAGTTCTATGGTCTTAGATTGATGTTAGCAAAAATTATCCTCTTGAAGGAATGCTGAAAAACCTCTAGAAAATTTTATCAAAGACTGAATGATCTCCCTAGCTTTAGGAATGTTATTTTCAAAGGGAAAGGGGAAGGGAAGATTGAAATTAGGGACCTTGAAATTGAAAAGGTGTAATGATAATTTTTCAACATGACAACAGTCATATGTATTGATTATGGTTTGACAATATAAAATAATAGTCAGTTTAACTTCAATTTTTAGATTTATTATTTTGCCATAAGGTCAAAATACCTCTCAAGTGTTTCAGCTTTTGAATGACCATACTTAAAGGTCATTTGGGAGTCTCACGAGGATGAAGGGTTATATGTATACACTAACTGATGATGGTAAAGGTTCCGTGAGAGAGTTTGAATTCTACTTTATATCTTCTAGAGAACAAGATGTATCTTGGAACCCCATGGCATAGAAACGTAACTTATTTGAAGATTAAGCTTTAAGGGCATTTTACCAAAATACTTTATTATGTGTTTTGATGAATGTTCAAAGTAATGCCTTCCTCAATAGGTGTTGTGATCAAGCACAAAAGTTCCTTAGTCAACTAGTTGACAGATTGTAAGTGAAGATAAAATAGAACCCTTACTTATATTAATAGTCTACTTTGTTTGAAAATGTGGTGAACAAGTCAAACCATGTATTTTCTATATGAATACAACCATATTCTCTAACATTGTTCAAATATTTTTCTTAATTTTACTTCATTTGATTGGTTTAATAACTTCTTCAATTTTTGAATTACTACCTTTGAGTATTTAAGGCTGAATTTATTGATGATTTAATTAATATTAATTACATGAATATATTACTGTCCATTGGTGATATCAGAAAGTTTCCAAATATAAGGAAGTGTCCAATTCAAATATTTGTCTTGATTCAAGTGATTATTTTAAAGCTGAAAGTATCAGATTATTTTAACGCTGAAATCCTTGGATGAACATGACCAATTTGATTTTCAGAGCCTATTCTTCAGTCATTCATTCCTACCCTATAGCTTTGAGTTGTGATGTAAATATCTCGTTCCAAGCCTAAGCTCCTAAATGTATATCTGCATACTGCAAGGATAATGCTCAAACACCTACAAAAATGGTGAAAGCTATGAAAAAGTAGAACAAGAAGCTGCATAGGGAGCAAGGGCCACATTAATGTGTGATTTATATTCCTCCTTTTTCAAAACCCAGAAGGCAAAAGCCAAGACAAATTAAAAGGGGAAAATAAAAAATATACATAAAAGAAAAAAAATGTTGAGAGGCATCAAGTTTACTTGTCCACATTTTCTCAGCTAGATGTTCAGCATGAATGTTCAACTAGATGGTGGGATCAACGGGTGTTGGATAGTACAAAAATAAAGAGTGGAATTGTAATTCTTCTTAGTGTACAGAGAAATTTGTAGAGGACTCAGCTCTTGATTAGCCTAAATAAATAGAGAGACTGATATGTGGTTAAAAACTACACTAGCCTAGCTTTCACCTTCAAAAGGGAGCTAACCCACTTCAAGAAGAGATAGTCTCTAAAGTCAACCAGCATCATTATAAGATCTTTTTGGCTTGGTTATGTATCATTGCTAAAGAACTAGAAATTTTCTTAGTAGGGGGTACTTGATAAACCCAAAATATGTCATGAAATCTTTCTTTAAATTCTTTTTTAGGTAATTTATGTGCATTATCTTCAACTTTACATAAATATTCATATCATGCACTAAATAGAAAAAAGCGATGAATCAAGTTTTAATGTAATTTTTACATAATATACAAGTCCAAGTATTTCGCAGTAAAAAACTTGTTTAAATTTTTTAAAATTGTAATAAGATTAATGCTCCTTGTTGTATGACTGTCTATGCTTTCGCATTGAAGAATTCAAAGTGGAAGAAAGAAATAAAAGAGAGAAATATAGAAAAATATCTATATTATAATAATAATTAGAATAAAAAAATAAATATATAAATAAATAAAAGGTTTATTTTATGTGGCCAGCTAGGGCGGAGCCAGAGTGCTACAACGTACAAGCCAGCCACAAGCAAGCAAGTGCAAGGCGCTCAAGCCAACCTGCAGCCACCAAGGGGCTAACACTTGGCACCAGCCTGGTGGCCACCAAGGAGACCACCAAAGGCCCAACAAGAGGCCCCACAGAGGCCCACCGAGTTCAGTTCACAATAGAGGGAAGTCATTTATTTTCAATCTATACAATAAATCGAGAGTTTTATAGCGTTTCATGTTTGAAACATTTCTAATATGAGATTATAGCCTAATGTTCCTTCGTGCCAGGACAAGAAGTAACCAAGCAATCGTGGCCCAACGGGCTGTGATCTTAAGGAATATCAAAAGGAAGTGTGACCGGGCTTTGAGCCTACCGGGCCCAAAGCCTGTCCCATTTTGGGCTATTTTAAATAGCGGGTTATGGTCTCATACGTTGAATTGTTTTAAAGAAGATTGGATGGTGAGATCTGCTTTGGTTATTTAATCTTTTTCTTTATATTTCCAGGGCTTTGATTGGTTGCCAAGAATGATGAGGATGCTTGGACCTCACGAAGAACAAATCATGACTGAGGAAAGCGCTAACGGGGCAACTGATGAGGCACTAAGGGGGTGAGGACAGGGGTGCACTGTAAGAAAGGTCCACTGCTACGATTTTATCGCAGTCGTTGGACAGATTATAATGGAGATCCGACAGCCAAGGGCAGATGTGTCCATCTCCACCCCTAGTCGTAGACGCTGTCAGCAGATGACAGTTTCTGCCAGTAGGGGGGACCACCAATGCATTCGATAGCCTGGGAGGAAACCTCAAGATATTCTCACTCCATCAATGGCCATGGGAGATCCATCCTAGGCCTTAAAAGGGGCTCTATAGCCCCAATTTTAAGCATCTTTTGATCAAGGTTTTAAGCGGCAGCGAGAGACCCTTTCGGTGATGGCGAGAGCAATATGAGGGTTGTGACAAACTCCTAACTGCTCATAAAGCTGCGGATGGTGCCAGAGAGAGCTTAGGGAGAAGACGATTTGTGCCAATATGGTAGAGAAGAGCCAGGGGCATTGCACATTGAAGTTAGGCAATGGTGACCAGCATCGCCACCCTTGCTCATCGACTCATTTGTTTTGCACTACTCAATTGATTAATTTCGGGTTGGATAGAAGAGAAAATCAGTGAGATGGAGAAATAATTATACCTGTTGAGAGGTTAAGGTTAAGATTGATAGAGATAGTAAAGAGAGCAGGAATTATTTAATTAATATAAATTGGTTGATATATTCGAGAGCACCCCTTGGTGTTCAATGAAATTCGAAAAAGTATATAAGTAATCTCTCCTTATCTATCAAAATTCCACTCCCGTTTTTCTTCATTACTCTTGTTAAATAAACTCCTTATAAAGTACATAAGTAAGTCTTAATATCCATTCTTATTATACCTATCTCCTACCTGAGATATTGCTTACTAATAATCAAGTAAATAACCTCCTATCCTCCATCAGCAGTATCTTAGTGGTCTTATCTACTTCTTCACAACCTATATAAATATCAGCTTTAACTCTAACGCCATTAATTCCTCTCAACATCATATTTATTATTATATTTAATATTTTTAAGAAATATAATTCATATTGGATATTTTCTTCATATATAATCTCTCATCTACTTAATATTTTATCACTCCCTTATTACTTATCATTTACTATACTTACTTTATTTATTGTTGTTATTTCTTATTTACTATACTCAATTATTAAATACACCTGGAAAGACCAGTCCCTGTGGAGATCACCTTACTCTACTATACGTCTGAGTGAGTTTATTTATTTTATCAAATTTATTTGATTTTAAATGAATTAAAAATTACAACGACTTAAAAAATTTACATGCGATTTGCCTTCATCAACAACCCATGGAGATTGAGATTGCGCTGACCTGAGTCACACCGTTCAAACTGCTGTATGCCAAAAATGCATGATGGAATGTTTTGAATCTATCTTCCAGAGATGATGCCAGGGGAATAGTACGCAATATATTGTCCCTAGATTCAATAATATTCGTCTCTGCACAAAATGAATGATGCAATGTACCAAAATATATTTAACACGAATATCATCATAAATATAATATATAACTATTGGTATGGAAGTATAGAGAGGCGTAATATTAAAATATTTGAAAGGCACGAGAAGATTTTCCAGAGTATAATATGTTTGATATTGTGAGGTTAACCACTTATGAAAATAAAAATTGAATGTTTATAAGTTTCTGTCCAATTATTCTGAAACTACATCTAAATCAGTGTCAGATGATGTGTTTATACTGTTCTCATATTATCTTTTAAAAATATTTAAAATTCATTTTCCGGAAGTCTTTCTCCTAATGTCAAGAGCCGTACCATGAAAGCCTACGAAGAGCCCCATAAATTGGCCTCTGAGTAATACAACCAATTGACCCTTCTTTTGCTTCCGAGTTTTTCTATGTCAAGCATTTTTTTCAACGTGGGAAAAAATTGATGAAAATTAGTGAAATAAAACAAATAATTGAACTCTTGCAATACATATATTAAATATTGAAAGCGAAAAGTGAACGATTAGGGTCGACCATTGAACTGAGCTATTTTTAACTACTCTTAGGGGTTCCTTTTAGTGAGGAGGAATATTGAGAATGTGATTAAATGAGTTCAAGTACATTTTGTCTATGAGCTTGCATCAAATAATAGGGAGATAATAGGATGAAACATGATCAAAATTTATACCATTATGAGTTCCATGTTCAAATACTTTCTTTCGCCTTTGGATTTTGGTTAAGCAGTTCTATCATTTTTTTGTGGAACCAATTTTTCATAATATAGTCATGGAATCAGGAATTCATTGTCTATTGAGTGATAGTAATCAGTTAAGTTTTTTTAATAATCTCCTTTTTAATATTCTCCTTTTTTTTAAATGGTAGACTGGAAGTCTCTTTCTATGATGGATATTAATGCCTGTATTTCAAAGAATATTTTGATTTAATCCAGTAAAAAATAAAAAAGACAAATATATCATCATATGCTGGAGAAATACTGACATCAAGTGGCAGGTGACAGTTTTTTCATCAATAAGGAGAGAAACACAATAGCAACGAGTCAAGAGGAGGGTGTCAGTCATTATTGCAAGTAGTGAGTGGTAAATGGCAACTTTTTCCTGGAATAACGATAAATGTATGACGTGTAATGATAGAGAGAGACTCAGGTAGGACTGATGGAAGATAGTAGAAAATTCGTTTTTATACAATGAGAATGTGGATTGTGATATTTCCTTTTTACACAAGTGGTTAATAAGTGTCAATGTTGATCTTAATGTTGACATCAACAAGATTGATGACAATGTCAATGCCTATTGACAATGATGTCACTGTCATAATCATGTCATCTGACCATTAATGTTGACATCATTTTCTAGTGTGATTATCTGGGCGTGCCAATCCCTAGTATGTATTTGTCATACTTGTGCCAAGAACACCACCCAAATGTTGCATGTAGCCTTTGAAATTATCATCTACCTTCTTGACCTTGATACTGCCATTTTCACACCATCTATCACTTTCACGTCATCTAGTCAATCACAAATAATGCGTAGGTTATGTGTCACCTGTGTGTCTACTTGTACTCTGATGTAGGTTACACTCATGGTTCAATGTGTATGCTCGCCATTACACTACTTACACACTAGCTTGTGTTCCTACCTGCATGACATCTCTGCATTTTCATAAGCCATTCATCCTCCCTGCCATTGATTCCCACCCTAGGATGATGTGGTGGACTCCCTGCGTCAAAGTCTCAACACCGAAGGTCCACCCAGTCCTCCTTTCCTAGTCCATAGGTGTACTTGTATACTCATATTTTCTCATCACTTAGGAATTTGTATTCCAGTAGTGGATAGGATTTCTTAAATTTAATATTTGATTGCAAAGGCTTATTTCACACGCTGATTTGGAATATTGATTTGGGAGTTATTCACCTTTGTTTTAGCCATGGTGTTGATAGATAGTATTCCTGCCCTCAAAGTACAATCGAGGTGTTATCTTCACTAATTTTGTAGAATTACAAATTTCAGCTGTTTGTATATGTTTCATCATTTTCTGGTTATCATCTTGACTTCCACTTAGTGATGGAAATATACGTGCCTGTACAGCCAACCATACATTCCATAGCGTGTTCAATGCTTATTAATATCAATGTTTACAATGCACCTATCATGCTTATAAGGAAGTCTGATAATGCATGTAATTGGAAAGTGAATTATGATGAGATAATAATTTGGGGATCAACAATCTTGAAGAATTTATTCTAAATATCTTATTCAAAGTGATTTCATCGTGAATAGTGGAAGACACTGAGAAAAGACAATGGATGCTCTTTAGGAAAAGAGTTCATTGAATCAATCCATATGAATCTCTGAATGGTATTATGCCAAACTATTGGGGCACTAAATTTGTAAACTAGACTTTTAGATGGGCTCAAAGGTTCACATGAAAATGGTCTTTTGGATATCATATGGTCTAAGTATACATAGGAGAAGGCCCTTAAGAAAATTCACGAAGGTCAGAATTCTTCAGGTTCCCATTCTTCTTCTCCCTTCTCTCTTTGCATTCCACTATTCCCGATGAAATCAGAACAAATATAATAGTAATGGTTTCCCATTATTGTTGTCCTTGAGGAAGGAGATTCAATATGTTGGGGATCATGTAAATACATCAGAGGCTGCACATTGAGAATCTCAACATGTTATGCTTGAGGAACAGATCAATTGCAGATTCAAACAGTGCAAAGGTGATTTTATCTTCAAGTTTTATGTCAATTGTCAATGCTTTTTGTCAATCATGGACCTAGAGTGACGGGAGGTTGAATCTCTTGGGAGATAAGAGTAAGAGAGAGAGGTCGGGTGACTCTCTTGGGAGAGAAAGAGAGAGAGGTCGGGTGACTCTCTTGGTAGAGAGAGTAAGAGAGAGAGGGGCTCTATAGAGAGAGATATGGGAGAGAGAGACTCTTTTGGAAGAGGGAGGAGAGAAAAAAAAAGAGAGAGACTGAGTGAGAGGGAGAGAGAGAAGGGAAGACGAGAGACTCTCTTGAGAGAGTGAGAGAGGGGGGGGGAGGAAGCGACTCTCTTGGGAGAGAGATAGAGAGGGAGAAAGAGGGAGAGAGACTTTCTACAGAGAGACTCTCTTGGGAGAGGGAGAAAGAGGAAGAGAGACTTTCTACAGAGATACTCTCTGGGGAGAGATAGACTCACTAGATAGGAGAAAGAGAGAGAGCGAGAGAGAGAAAGAGCAACAGAGAGAGGAGGGAGAGAACGAGAGAGCGAGAGAGAGAGATACCGCGAGAGAGAAAGCGAGGAGAGAGAGAACAAGAGAGCGAGAGAGAGATAGCGCGAGCGAGAGAGAGAGAGAGAGCGAGCGAGAAAGAGGGTGTAAAGACTTCTTGAAGTCATCTGTTCACTCAAGGACAAGAACGATGATAGAGAAAGAGTAGAGATAGAGAGAAAGAGAGAGATAGTAAGAAGGAGAGAAGAAGAACACACGGAGACAGTTAAGATCATTGTATTCCGTGAAAACTATTTGTAAATATTGGTTTGTATTTAAAGTATTTTATAATAGTCTGTTATGTAACGTTATAATCCTAGCCGTTATAATTGTATAACGGCTAGAACGAAACACACCTGCTCCGTTAGTTTGTTTTCCTATCTAGATTTGATCCTGACTATCTAAATTTAATCCTACCTATGTTTCAACTTACATTTAATCCTGACCGTGTAATTCACTAACGAGCATAGGGTACGTGTATTCTTTTTACTAGCTAATCTTTATTAAAGTTCCTGTTGGCTGACTGCACTGCTGTCGTGGCTGCCGAGTTGTTCACTCCGTCCATTTTCTTCTTGCTTAACAGAGGGAGAGAGAGTGAGAGCGAGAGAGAGAGAGAGAGAGAGAGAGAGAGAGAGAGAGAGAGAGAGAGAGAGAGAGAGAGAGAGAGAGAGAGAGAGAGAGAGAGAGAGAGAGAGAGAGAGAGAGAGAGAGAGAGAGAGCGAGAGAGAGAGAGAGAGAGAGAGAGAGAGAGAGAGAGCGAGAGAGAGAGAGAGAGAGAGAGAGAGAGAGAGAGAGAGAGAGAGAGAGAGAGAGAGAGAGAGAGAGAGAGAGAGAGAGAGAGAGAGAGAGAGAGAGAGAGAGAGAGAGAGAGAGAGAGAGAGAGAGAGAGAGAGAGAGCGAGAGAGAGAGCGAGCGAGAGAGAGAGAGCGAGAGAGAAAGCGAGAGAGCGAGAGAGAGAGAGAGCGAGAGAGAGCGAGAGAGAGCGAGAGAGAGAGCGAGAGAGAGAGAGAGAGAGAGAGAGAGACAGAGAAAGAGAGAGAGAGAGAGAGAGAGAGAGAGAGAGAGAGAGAGAGAATTCGAAATTTGCTTCTTATTGAAGAGTAACAGCTGGGCGATGGATAAGGAAACAAAATTTCTTAGATAGCACTCCATCGTGTTTAAGGAAATTCATCTCGTAAGCAGTAACAGTCGTCATACTTAAAGCACAATCTTTACGCTAGATTAATTATTGCTATAATAAAAACAGACAAATTTGTTTGACTTATTCGAGTTCTTTCTAAATTTCATGCTAAGCTTTTCTAAAAGGGTCGGGAACGTTCATGTTTCGTTCATATCCCTGACTTGGGCATTAATAATTGAACTTTCAATGACACTCATAGTATCCTGAAAACCTTTTTTACAAATGTACGCTACAATTAATCAAATACTTAAAGGTTGTTTTGCAGACATGCTCTGTGTTTCTCTAAAATGTTTGCCCCTCATAAATACCTCCGTTCGCTGATCCCTAAAGGCATCTAAAGGTTTTCTGGAATTGTTTGGACGCTTGTTATAAAATAAAAATTCGAACGAGATAACTGGTAATAATCTGCACTTTGTTATTATCTGTAACCCAAGGGCAGACATAACTTAGGTTAACTCAAGTGTGAACAAGTATTCCCTAAATCCTCCTATTTAAAAAATTCTACTGAATGAAATCAAATAACTGTTGACTGTATAAGCCATGTCAATGCTCCCGGAGGCATTCATTGACCAGGATTAAGCTCCGCACAGCTGTCATGGCCAAGAAGATTAATGCCACATCGAGGGTAAGAGGGTAACCGCTAAGCGTCTGTCTGTCGCTTATCCTATAAAGAGAAACAAGAAGAACGAGCGTTAAATACATAGAAAATCTCGTAATCCTCATCACTCCCAAGCTTGGAAACTTCACTGCTTCGCAAACCTAGAAGATCACCATCTCTCTCATCTCCCTTTCCCCCCTATCCCCAAGAGGACCCTCTATAAATATCTCTTCCCATGTCCCTTATACCTCCTAGCAATCTACTTTCAGAGTCTCTCTCTCTCTCTTTCTCTCTCTCCCCCTCTATATCTCTCCCTCCGTCTATCTGTTTGTGCTTCTCTCTCCCTCCTATCTATCTCATCCTTCTGTCTCCCGTTCTCTCTCTCTATCTCTGTCTCTCAGTCTCTCTATTTCTGTTTGTCTCCCCTTTTCCCTCTCTCCATCACTGTATCCATCTCTCTGTACCTCTATTTCTCTCTTTCTCTCTGTCTCTCTCTCGTTTTCTCTCTCTTTCTGACTGTCTCTGTTTCTTTGTCTCTCTCTCTCTCTCTTATCTGTGTCACTCTTTCTCTCTCTTGTCTCCCTCTCATCTCTGTCTCTCCCTTCTCTGGCTATCTCTCTCAGCTCTTTCTTTCTTTCTCTCTCTCTCTCTCCCCTCCTGTCTCTGTCTCTCCTTCTCTCCCTCTCCGTCTCTGTCTCACTATCTCTTTCTCAACTCTCTCCGGCTCTCCCTTCTCTGACTGTCTCTCTCTCGTCTCTCTGTCTTTCATTTTGCCTCTCTCTCCCCCCTCTGTCTCTCGCTCTCTCTTTCCCTCTCTCTCTCTCTCTCTCAGTTCTCTTTCTCTCTGTCCCCATCTCTCTGTCTCTCGCTCTCTATTTCCCTCTCTCTCTCTGTCTGTCTGTGTCTCTCTTTCCCTGCCTGTCTCTGTCTCTGTATCTCTCTCTATCTCACCTTTATCTATCTCTTCTACTTATACTATCTTGCGATGGACAAAGAGGAGGGAGAGCAAGAGATGAGCTCCACGACTACGGGAAGAGAGGGGAGGATCTTCCGTTGCCAGTTCTGCACGAGGAACTTCTCTACTTCGCAGGCTCTGGGCGGTCACCAGAACGCCCACAAGGTCGAGAGGTCAATGAACAAGGACAAAGACCACCACCGATCCACCATCCAACGGTCCTCGTCTTCCGCGCCGGCCAACCTCTTCGAAATCTACGACCTTAACCCTAACCCTAACCCTAATTCCTTCTTTGCCCGCTTCCTTTCGTGCTCATCTCCCCGTATTCAGATACCTCGTTCTTCGTCTTCTTCTGGGCGTTTGTCTGAGAGGGCTCGCGAAGAGGAGCGTTTTCGAGCGTGGCAGATGGCTGTCAGAGGAGCTCGAGAGAGGCAAATGGTCGTCTTTCCCGGCGAGAAAGGAGGCGGAGATGGCGGGGACGACCAGCTGGACCTTTCCCTCCATCTGTAAAGGAGCAGGGGCAAAGGAAGGCGAGTGGAGGCGTTTTGGGTCTCGTTTCCTTCTTCTGCGTGCATGGCATTGAACATCCTCGTGAGAGGTTTTGTCGCTGTAGGCCCGTTTAATGAAATTGCAGTGTTTAGAAATATTCCTTTTATTGAGTTTATTGGGATTTCAGGTTCAGTCGGGTTTGGCCTGCTGCCTAATAAAAGAGTAATTTATTTGAGTGGGCTGAGGTTACTGTAACTACGTTTGATGTTGAGTCTGCGTCCAGTGATTGATTGATACATAAGTACAGTTCTCACGAGATTGCTATTTATAGAGTAGAAAGATAGATGGAAAGATAGATGGAAATATAGATGGGTAGATGGATAGATAGATGGAAAGATAGATGGATAGATAGTTTGAGTTGCCGTCAAGCCATATTTCAAATTCCATAGATGCTTACTATCAATGAGTTGCAGTCCGAAGCAGAAGGCCATTTGAAGTATCTTATGTCTAAAATACAGAAGAAATCATGCCATTGCATTAGAACTTTTCTCAAATTTGTTTTTTTATGCTCATACTTCTCTCCATATAAAATCTATCTCAAGGATTCCACCATGTTCTTGTGATTATTTTTTGTGCCCTTTTGACCAGACCTGCATAATGTAAATGACTTAAGGATTCAAGCTGAATGCATCAACTGAAAGGTGGAAAGAAAAAGCATCTAATATCCCAACTAGGTGATAGAGCATAAACGTAGGTACATCTCCAAGAAAAAGCAATTGATAGAAGAGAACAGGTCAGCCCTCAGCATAAATATGCCACGGTGATCTCAATCATCACAAAGCAATTTCATTATATCCCACTCGGAAAAAAAGTGACGTTCAGTAATGGAATGACCAAGAGGCAGGATATAATCAGGATAAAGAAACGGATGTACTAGAGGGAGAAATATGCGGAGACCAAGTATAAACATATATCTCCCAAATTTCTCATTCGCATCATGCTATCTCATTCAAATTTATCTCAAATTTCTTTTTTATGCTCATACTTCTCTCCATATAAAATCTCTCTAAAAGATTTGTATAGAATTGGTCATTTGGATACCTGATCCATATTACAGATTATGTATACCTCAGCCATATTCATCTTGTAATTAATATATAAATTCACTACAAATGTTTTTAAAAAGATAGATTGTGGGATGGATAGATGGATGGATACCTTTCTCAGCATTTTGGATAAGATTAAGTTTAGATGCATGGATGGATGAATGCATAGAGATACAGATAAAGAGACAGATACATGTATATAGATAGAATGATGGAGAGACAAACTTAGAGGCAAATAGATAGAATCATAGATTAGCTTTATAGACAGATAACCGTATGGATAGAAAAATGATAGATAGAGAGAGTTTCTTCTGAACTATTAAGTAATGTCTACCCTCTAATATCAGATATTGGAAACTCCAATATATGATATCATGTAAAACAAGAAAAAATCATAGATGATATAGGATATCAGGGGGAATATCAAAGTTGAATCAAGTATCTAGCATCAGAACGGGTACCAAAGATGGATCAGATAGTGGGATATATACCTCCTCATGTAGATGGATGTGGATATCTGTATTGGAATTATCAAATTCTGTACCCGAATATCATAAAATTAAAAAATGAAGTTCTCAAATTATAGTGAATACTTTATAGCAATATTGGATTCCCACACTCTCCATTGGTGCACATGCATGAACCATGGCATCTTCATGGAAGGTGGGCTGAGGAACCAGTACTCTTGGTCCAAGTTGCACTAGAATTTTGACTCAAATATGTATAGCCTTGGTTTTCCTTGCTCTACCCTCATTTTTTGAATTTTCTCCATGGTTAATGAATAGGGTTAGTGAAGAATAAAATATGTCAATGTTGTATCTTACAAAAGTTCCTTTTTGTCCTTTTTTACTACTAAATGAAGCATTTATAATTGTATTTATTTTTAATTTTTCTCCATCCCTCGTTAATTAATATTTGACATAGAAATCATATATTCTGAATAATAATTGCAGTTATCTCAATTATTATGGAATAATAAGTAAATGATTTTTGCTTCAAATGAGCTTTTATAAGTAATGGCTGATATCTTAGTAGATTTTTTTTAATTTAACCTCATTAAGCACTAAAGTTACTATATTTAATTTAATATAATTACATATATGAAGAAACTATCACATTAAACACTACATTTAAAGAATTTGTCAAAAGTTTAATAATTAATTGAATAACACAAATAATTGTAACGAATATAGTCATTTTAAAAATAAAAGGGTTTAGATATGAACATAATGAAAATTTTGAATGAAAGAGTTCAAAATAGTTTTAACATAATTGGTGGCGTGGACGCCATCACATCGACACCGGACGCGCCGCTGCCATCAACCGAAGTCAACGTCTCTGGCACAGACACACCGCCATAGTCAACCGATGTCAACACCTCCGCCACGGACACGCCGCAACCGTCTCCGCTATGCACGTCTCCACGCACGCACGCTCCTTCGTGCATCGTGACATGTCGCCAACGGCAGATCAACCACTGCCCCTTGGCGTGACACGAAGCACGTCCGTTGTCGTTAATTTCTAGTCTTTAAGTTGTATTTTCTCTTTCCTCCAAGGCCTATATGTATAGGCCATTGTTTCAAGAAACAGTTAGGCAGTCATTATTCAAGAATCGAGTTTGTTTTAACTCTTCTTGGAGGACTGCCCAGAGTCCTCTATCCTTCCTCTCACCCTAGCGCCGCCACCGCCGCCGCCGCCATCGTCATCGTTGCCGGCCACCCTCTCATTCGTCTCTCCTACCCCTTCGTCCCTTTTCTCTCTCTCTCTCTCTCTCTCTCCCCACCCAGGGCTGCCCAAGGCCGGCCCAGGCCGCCCCATCAAGGGCTGCCCAAGGCCGGCCCAGGCCGCCCCATCAAGGGCTGCCCAAGGTCGCCCCAGGCCGCCCCATCAAGGGTTGCCCAAGGCCGCCCCAGGCCGCCCCGTCCAAGGCTGCCCAAGGCCGCCCCGGGCCGCCCCATCAAGGGCTGCCCAAGGCCGCCCCAGGCCGCCCCGTCCAAGGCTGCCCAAGGACGCCTCGGGCCGCCCCATCAAGGGCTGCCCAAGGCCGGCCCGAGCTGCCCAAGGCCGGCCCGAGCTGCCCAAGGCCGCCCCCAGGCGGCCCCCTCCACGGCTGCCCAAGGCCGCCCCCAGGCCGCCCAATGTCCAGGACGCCATCGACGCCACTGCACATCGTGCATACCTGATGGGGGACCATTCAGGAGACGCCACGACGGGACGACGTCAGCCTCGCCGAGCTGCCCGCGCCGATGCTCGCCAACCGGGGTTTAAGTACCCCGCGTAAGCATCCTATCTTTACTTGTTTTTTGTTTTGTGTTATCGTTCTTGGATTTATGGGCTGGGCCGGTGTTGGGCCTTGTCCCTTTTCCTACTTCCTTATTTTCAGTTTATTTTCAAATTGTAAGGAGAGGCCGAACCATGTCTCGCGATGGTTCGTCCTCCCCCACGTTCACTTGGCACCTATCCTCACTATAAAGGGGATAGCATGCCCAAGTGGCGATTTGAGTCAATTGTTGAAGGAATTTTACAACTCTTGTCTCCACCTATCGTAGTGCGTAGAGTGTAGAGGGAATTGGCTATTCCCGCCCACGTCGAGATCACTCCGTGGATAGAGGCCGCGCCGTCACGTCAAGATCACTCTGTGACGACATGCCTAATCGCTTCGTCGAGATTACTCCGGAGCGCTTAACGATTTCAGAAGACGGCCATTCTTGGAGCGGAAGACCCTTTCATTGAGATCACTTCGATGCGAATTGAAGGTCCAAGAAGCGTCGCCACCTACGTCCGCCAAGGTCCAGCTGCCCCGTCCTCGAGCCTCCAAGAACGTTCAAGAAGCCCATCTTCTTGACGAGTTCTTGGGCGGTTACAGCTCAAGAACTCCTTTCTTGGGAGACCGGCGCTTCTCTACCACCAACCGACACCGCGCCTGCCAACTCCGCCATCGCCCGCCACCACGCCACCATCTCGGCCGCCATCCGCCCGGCGCCCGCCCAGCACCGCCGTACGCAGCCCTCCCCACGACCCACGTCCGCGCGCCGTTCATCGGCCCGCGCCGCGCTCCTACCGGCGGTCACTCCGCGCGCCCGCATGCTCCCGTGCGCCACGCGCACGCCGTGCCTGAGTGCCAGCCCGAGCGCGCATCTCGCGCCTGCCGCGCGCGCGCCGCGCTGCCCGCCGCGCCAGCGCTCGCTGCGCCCGGCGCCGCCCATGCCTACGTGCCGCACGGCGCCCCGCGGCGCACCCGGCGCGCTCGCCGCTCTTCTGCGCGCGCCAGCGCCATGCGTCGCACACCCACCTGCGCCCTCGTGCCACGCCGCCTTGCCGCGAACCACCGTCGCGCCCGGTCGCCGTGTCCGACCTCGTGCCGCGTGAAGCCCCGGCCTGCTGGCCCTGATCACGCCGACCACCGGCCTCACGATCGTACGTCTGTCCCTCCGTCTGCCGACAACATCCGTGCGTCTCAGTCCTGTCGTATGTCAATGATCAACATCGCCTCTGGATATTCTACGCCTTTGATCACACCGTGGACTAACGACAACTCAGGTACCCACTCGTCTCCCCTCCATTAAAATTCCAGTATTATTACTTTCTCCAGTCTCGTCGTCTGCTATCTCGTCCTCTGCCAAGTTTCGTGCAATCATTGATAGGATAGCCACCTTCGACGAGTGTTAGGTCTCTCTTTGTGGTTGAGGGTCGACCGTTGATCCCTTAGACGTCGAACTCTTTTGGGCCGTAAAACGCCTCTCATTACTTAGACGTCCTAGTTGATTCCAAGGGTCATTGGGAGTCCGGTTGGGATTAAGATCTCCTTATTGTCTGACATCGACTCTCCTCCCTCTCGGGGACGTCTTCGACGCTCATTCGTGGTTTTCTCAATCGGCATTCATTTCGCTGTTAAAATGAACAGATTTACCGTCTCTTGTGACATAATACGAGCCGATCGATCCCGGCCGACGTTGTATTACATCAATACCGTTCTGGAGTCGGGGCGCTGCCCCGCACCCCGCAAGGGGGCGCCCCCCCCCCCCTACCCCCCGCCAATTGAGCGCGCAGTTGGATCCGCGAACCCTTATCGAAGCGCCCGTCAATTGTTACGCTTTCTGCCAAGGCCATACAACGCCCGGAACGCCCAGACTCTCTCGTCTAGTGGGCCATTCAACGCTCGGATTCGCCCAGTCTCATCACGATCAGAATTCCCCGCAGCCTCTTCACGCACTATGGTGCTGAGGTACGCCTTAACTCTTTGGTGTCGAAGTGTTCCTCGACGAGTATTTCTCCAGAAGTCTCCACCGCCGTTAGATTTGATTTGGTTTGGATTTCCCTAAATTCTCTCTCGTTCGTGAGTTTCCCTTGTGACGCAAATTCGGGTATTGATTTTGGTGCTTCGGCATCATCGCGGTGGGTGAAGACAGTACTCCCGTCCTCGACGAGGATCGGAGCTGCACCACCAGTATTTCATCGATTTTAAATTCCGAATTCGTCCGTGTGGATTTTCGTGGTCTGTTTTATCCTCCCCATCCAAACCACTTCAGTACCCCACATCCGTCGTTGTCGTATCCACTCCCTTAGTCGCCTTTTCATTAGTTGTCCTACATCAATAATCTTGTTTTAAAATTTAACTGATCACTAGGCTTATATCTGTCAATAAATCTACATTCATATCAGTAGGGCCCCACTTCATCTTCCACGAGGGCTACCAAAGGACTCATAAACACTTTTCAATCATTTGACGAGGATTAAAAACACCTGTGCAGTGAGAAAAAAATCTAGGTGGGGAATAAAATCAGTGTTGAATTAAATATTTTAACCTCATAAGAATCAATTCAACATAAGAAATTTATGCGATCAAAATCTTATGTCGGAACATAATTGATTACTTCTCAGATATAAGCCATGATCAGACTTAGATACTGAACATGATCAAATTGTGAGCAGAAACTGACTATGGATGACATCACAGTTTTATAAAGTACTAATTTTGGCAAAATCAACTGTTATAAGACTTTTAGTATCTCGTGAAACTATGATGATGATAACTATCAAATTCTGCTAAAAATTCACTTTTATCAGATTGGAATTTCTGAAATTTCTGAAACTGATTATGATATAATTAGAAATTTCATTCACGATGATGCAACGAATCCTTCTTCATTATCCCATTCCTTAAATAAAATGGCAAACCACTGTCAGCCAAGAATCTTTCATTGTCCACTGTTTTATTACCTTTACATTAGGACGGTCTAAGTCAACCAGTGCTGCATCTCACCAATGCTCCATAAACAATGTTCCTGATGATGGTATGATGGAGGCAAATTACACGTGTTACTGTAGGTTTAAATTTGATTCATCTAAATAAAATAAAAATTTTAATTACATACACTCACTTAAATATATGTATAGTAGAAGTGAGGTCATCTCACAGGAACTGAACTTTTGGGTTGAATCTAATTATTGAATTAGGGTTAGGGATAATAAGATGATGAAATGATTAATTAGAGGAATTAATCATATAATAAGATAATATAAGAGATTAATGGTAATTATCAAAATTTTATCTGATCTGATTAAGCCAATAAAAGTACTGAATCTGATCTGATTTGAAGAACATGCAGTTGGGACACCGATCACCGCCCCCAACCTTGGTTTGTAATTCCCCCATCTATTCTTCTTTGTGCTGGCACATCTCTTCATCTTCCTAAGCCTATTATGGTGCCATCATGAACCTTCCATGGCTGACACAACCTCATATGGCTGAGAAATCGTGTGACACGAGATGCCCCATTATGCATAAAAAATATTTAAATGGCCAAGAAAGCAGCTAACATCAATTCAGTGGCCATGATCTAATGGCTTTTCCAAGCTGTTGGATCGGCTCTACCAACACTTGTCTTCAATAGTGTCACCTTAGTTTCATGAGTTAACATGGAAACATCAAAGATCAAGAGATTTAAAATGGAGAACAAAATATGTTACAGTGAAAACTCAATAAAAATAGATTCTACACCACACATACAAAAGTTCAGGTCAAGTTGATGGAGGACAATGTGGGAAATAATATGAAATTTTAATGCATCGACACACATAATAAATTAAAAACAGTCTTACATAAGATTATAAAAGTTTACTTAAACATTCTGACATGAGAATATAAAATGTATGCCAACCTGGAAACATCGGAGAAATCGGGTTCATCTTGATTCCACTCATATAGAGGCTGAACATTTAAATTTCTGGATATGTTGTGACCTTGGATAAGCACACATGAATGAGCCATAGAGAGAGAGAGGGATGGACAGGGAGAATGAGAAGTGATAAATCCATTTTCACACATTCAATCATAAAATGTTTTAAGGCTATTTTAGCCTCATATTATTTATATTATCCTGATTTTAAGGTGAATTTTTAACTGATGCATTATACGGTGCATTTTCTCAAAATAACACCTATTATTATGATTTTGTGTATATTTTACAGGCCCAATAATTTTTCATGCATAATGTCTTTTAACGCTATGAGTTTTAATGGGGTAGAAAATACTTTGAGATCCATTCATCCCTCTAGTGTTTTGTTTAATATTTTTAGGGCTGAATTTAAATTTTAAATTAATGAAAAAGTGACAAAGGAAATAATTTTCTCAAGATGAAGAGCCAATAAACGAGCCAGGAACAACATTGTTCAAGTGAGCCCCCGGATGACGAGCATCGATGTGCAAAAGATTGAAACACGAGGCCCATCTAGGCAAGTATAGAGCAAGCTTAGAAGGCCCACAAGATGCCCCAAATATTAAATAGCCCAATCAGAGAGTGCATCCTGTGCTTGCACACAAGGGGGATGTTTTATTTAATTTACTCTATTCCTACACTAATGCCATTTTGTTTCTCAAATCTTCTGACATGGGATATTCACTAACCAACTTCTTTCAGCCCTGCAATGAGCCGATCTGAGGAGAGGATAGATGGATTATGGTCCAATGGGTGTTAATTTGAATTAAAGTAGAAGAAGACTATGATCAGGCTTTGAGCTGACTTGGCCTGAAGAACACATCATAGCAGGCGTATTTTAGATTTGGCAGACTTGATCTCACATATCCGATCTATATCTTTTTTACATTGGGAATAGTGGGATTTAAACAAAAGTACTATTTATCTCCTTTTTACAGGCTTCTGAATTGTCAATAACTGCAAAAGGGGATTGAGGGGATGCCCAACGAACCAACTAGAAAGTCAGATGCTGACACGGTGGCATACAAGGCAGTTGACATATCAAAAAGGGGTTCACATTAAGGAATGGGTCCATGTCTACAACTTGATCAAAGTTTTTGGACAATTCTCTTGAAGATCATACTGTCAAGGGGCAAAGCCATCCACCTATCCATCATCGTCCCCATCAGCTGGCAGGTGGAGATCGGTGACCAAAAGCTATAAACCAATCCAACTACCTTAAAAGAGCTTTTGGATTAAGGTCCATCATATTGAAGGCTGATATATGTAATGTTTCAACACTTTAAAGTCATTTTTCTCCAATTTCCCCATCTCTCATATATGAATGAATATGTGGCTTGTCAGGTCGTTCCAGGTTGTGACAACCTTGTAGGATTACAGGAGCTTCAGTGCTAGAGAGAGTCCAAGAAGATGAAGATCCATGCCATCATAGAGGACAAGAGAAGGTGAAGTACACTGAGGTTAGGGGAAAGCGATCTGTGCCCCCACACCCTATTATTCAAATTAATGCAGGGTGTTGACTCAATCTGAATGAAGTTTATGAGCTATTCATAGATACTTGAATTTGATTAAATTCAACGTTTGAAGTTTGTTTTGGTCTTATTCTAGTTGATAGGCACCCTTGAGGCATTGCATTAAACATCTTTGGCAATCGAGGAATTCTCCCTGATTTATCCTATTTTCCCCCGATGTTATCTTATAATTTTTTTTTAAAAAATACCTTTTTAAATATACATATACCCATATAAGTTGCATTGTATCACTATAATTTACCTCTCACCTTAATATAAAATAAATATTGACTCCTTAATACTCTGATTAATCTATCGTCTCTTATCCTCTCCCTCACTATCTAATCAAATAAACTCTTCTAACATCAAAACATATTGTCTCCCTACCCCAGTTATCTTAAATCTTGTAATATATCAATAACATTCATCAAACGATCAATCTATAGATAATTAGATAGTTACTTTTCCCAATCTATGATTGTGGTTATCCCTAACTCTTCTCCATACTTCCACTTATCTTATGCTAAAATTAAATACATTTGTTCACTAACTCCCTAAATCTCAATATATGTTTACCTAATTAGATATACATATTCTATCTTATCTATACTCTAAATTGAAATAAATGATATTACTTAAAATACCTTATATAAAGAACAACACCCTAAATACCATCTCTTCAATTTTTTACTCCGCGATATTAATGAAAATTCTTTAAAAAATTATTTCACTATCTTTCTTACTATAATCCTTTATTTTTTAATACTATAAATCAACTCCAACTGAAAACTTACTCCCCAGCTCTAAAATTGACATACTGTATTAACCATAAATCTAATATAAAAATATCTTTTCTCATAAAAATATTACTTCTCCCTTTCGTAGTTCTCTCTAATTTTACTCATTACTATTTATTTTTACATATAAATCTAAATTTCTCCATTATCCCAACTATTTTATACTCACATATCTTGCATCTTTTCACTACCTTCCTATTATCATTTTATCACTACTATTGTTATACTATATAATTATCATATCTTATTACTCGCATACCTTATTATATTTCTTAACTATAGCTCGATTATTATATCTTTAAAGGCAGTCTTTGTGGAGATGACCTCAACTACCATTATTCTTAATTCAAAAAGTTTCTACAATTAAATTTTTGTGTGATTGAGGTGAATTAAATTTATAATGACACTAAAAAGGACAACCTAAGGTGACTTCATCAGGAAGGAAATTCGAAGATAGAGAGATAAATAAAGGGAGAGAGAGTGAAAGAAAAAAGAGAGGGATAGAAAAGGGAACAGAGGAAGCGTAAGATATGAAGATATATATATATATATATAGTGTGGGAGAGAGAGGAAGAGAAAGATAAATATACATATAGCGAGGAAGAGAGGGGGGGTAAGATGGAGAAAGAGAATAGAGGGAGTGATTGATAACACCCTACATTCTGTGCTTAATTCAAAGTAAGTAGCACAATTTTATGCATAAAAGAGTTTAAAATAAGGTTGTTATCATATATTTACATGCCAATTAATATTCCTCTAAACATTTACCAGCCGATGAGAGATTGACACGTGATTGCGTGTTTTAAAAGTTGAAATTAAATAAATTAAAATTGATCCAATGGCTTAGATTTCTCATTTCATTTAACTTTTGATCCTGAATTCAGATTGAGGTCAAATTGTTATGGATTTGCTCATCTCAACCTTGTCTTTCTATCTGTACGAATGGATCATTCAGATCAAGCCTACATTGATGGATAAAAATTAATTACTTATTGGGTTACCATTTAACCTATGTATAGAAGCTGAATTTCAAGATGAAGATGTCTGATGCCGGACATTGCGGTGACGTCATCTGATGAGTGATTCCCTACAAGGATGAATCTACGTGATGTAATGATCCAAGGTGTCAGTACGTGCAGGCCCCAACTCGTGCGGTTTCGCCAAGCTCCAAGCTTCGAGGTGAGCTGCTGGTGACACTAATGGTGACCTCCTGACCTTCGTTAGAGCGACGATGGTGACTACGGAGCTGAGCAGATTAAATCCATTGGCGTTTACACGTAACAAACGGGCTAGGCCTATACCTAAGAAAATCACTCAAGTATCCCTCATAGTGTATTTTCCTCCCACTTATTCTAACCCGAGCGCGGTGGAGTGCAACCGAGAGATATACTATAGGTGATAAAATGAACCAATGAGCTAGGGGAGTGGGACAATTTGTAGGTTGTGTCGTCCCGATGTCAGCGTGCTTGTCGGTGTGACAGAGAGGGGGGGCGATTTGGAGGAGACATGCTGTAGACAGGCATTGCGTTGCTCGACTGATAGTGGAGACGCGACGTTAGGAGATGAGACGCTGGGGAGGAGGCAAGGGAGATAGAGTGTGGTGAGCGGTGCGACAGGCTATGCGGTTGGCGCGTGCGGTAGTAGCGACACGGCTGGTCGTGTGGACAGCGCTCGCAATGACGGTTGGGCAGCACAGGCGTGTGGGCGACTTGGTATAGGCGCGTGGGCACCGCTATAGTTGGGTGGAGTAGGCGGCACAACAGCTGGGTGGAGGCGCGGTGTTGACGTGCAAGTTGGCGCAGACAGTGTGGGTGGTGGGACAGGCGGCATGTGACTGCACAACGCCCGGGCTGCCGGGTGGCCCATAGGAGGGCGTGGGTTGCACGGTGCGGCAACTGGGGAGTGCGGGCGCATAGTTGGCTCGATAGAGGCGCGGTGGGCGGCAAGACGAGCGATGCACATCTACGCGGTGGTGGGCGGCATGACGGGCAGCACTAGAAGCCTGAGCGGAGGCGCGTGGGTGGTGCAGCGTAGGGCAGTGCCGGCGAGCATGCGGCTTGGCAGAGGTGCAAAGGGCGGCGTGGCGGGTGGTCCAAGCACGTGACGGGTGACGCGAGGGGTGGCACGAGCGGTGCAGCAGGCGGCGTGAGCGGCTTGGCATAGGTGCCTGGGCATCACGACGCTTCCTCTTCTCCCTTCTCGTCTCCCCCCTCATCTCTTCTTCTTTCTTTATTAACGGGGCTGGTGGCTGAAAAAAGTCAAATGGCAGAACCCTTCTTTTGAGTTGGGCGCACATCCCCCCTTTTATAGGGGTCATGAAGGTCCCATAAAGTGGGTCCAATATTGGGGCCATTGAACATGGGGCCCTTATTTAATATAAAAAAACATGACAAACATGACGAACATGAAAAACACGACAAACACGAAGAACACGTGGCTAAAGCACTACAAACATAACAAACATGTGCCAGGGTAAAAATAAAAACACTTGAATACCCGGACGTGCATGCAAGCTAGATTTACCTGGGGTGTTTGAACCTTCCCCTTAGCGTGCTAGTCAGGCTGGACACAAACAGGCGGGGCTGTCGATGATGACGGTGATTGCTCCAACAACATCTCCGATGAAATGTGACTGTTTGCTCAATCAATCCTCTCAGGGTTAGAAGAATTTGGCTCCGACGAGTTGGGGGTAGCAAATGATAGTAGCTGAAGGAGATTCAACTCCATGCATTGTAAGTCGGCCTCCGAGATCCATGAATCATCTGCACATGTACATCCCTACCAATGTACCAAGAGCCTCCACAATACCTCGTTACCTGCATAGTTAATTATCTCTTGTAGTATACTCTCAACTGACTCAAGCCAACTGGGCGAGAGTACTGAGGGACTGGTCGTGACAAACTCACTAACACTGACATGGTCTAGAAAGACCGGGTCAAAGGAGGAAGAAGGGGCTTGGTATGAAACCAGGTCTGCCACATTAAATGCGGAGCTGATCGCCCACGAAGGAGCGATTTCAACGACGTAGGCGTTATCGCCCTCTCTTTGGAAGATCAAGAACGAACCGATGCTATGAGCATGTAGCTTTGTAGCCATCTAGGGAGAATATCTCTCCGATCAAAGTCTCACCATCACACGGTCTCCCACGTCGAATACCCGAGGTTGGTGATGCAAGTCGGCACCCTGCTTGTAGTACAATGCATTTTGACTCGTGAACCTATCATGAATATGCTGATGCAAAGTCGTAACATGCTGGGTGAATGCAAGACCAGCCTCTAAGACTCTAACATGGGGGTCAATGGGTGCTAAGTCGAGGGGTTGACGAGGTGCTTGGCCATAGGTGATCTCAAAGGGACTCAACTTGGTGGTGCGGTTCACCAAGGAGTTATATGCGAACTCGGTGGGGAAATGATTAGATCCCATGTCGTGATGTGCTCACCCACGAGGGACCGCAATAGGTTACCTAAGCTCCGATTGACTACCTTTGTTTGAGAGTCAGCCTGAGTGTGGTATGCCGTCGAGAACTTAAGCTTCAATTTGAGGAAACTCCATAGAGTCTTCAAAAAATAGCTAGTAAAATGGACGTCTCGGTCGGATACAATCGAAGTAGGAAGCCAATGTAAGTGCAAAATTTCTCAAAAGAAAAGTTGTGCAACTTGGGTGGCATTGAATGTCTTCACGCAACGCACGAAGTGCACCATCTTTGAAAGTGTATCAACGATGACGATGATGGAGTCATGACGTTGAGAGGTCCTGGGCAACCCTAAGATAAAGTCCATGCTGATGTCGTCCCATGGACACTTGGGCACTAATAGCGTGGTGTATAACCCTGCATTTTTCTTGACCTGATTGGCCAAGGCGCATACAAAGCACTAGGCGATGATGTTACCAACATCACGCTTTAGACTAGGTCAGTAAAACTGATATTCTACTACGGTTATAGTCTTGTTTCAGCCAAAATGGCCACTAAGACCTCCAGTGTGACATTCTGATGTGAGGAAGTCACAGAGTGACGTGCACAGCATGCACAACCTATTTCAGAAGATTAGGAAACCATCGATGATGACATAAACTTGGAGCTCATGGGTCAGTCCATGCTGGATCTCTGCGATGACTGGTCCGAAATCAGGGCAGCAAGCGTATCCCCCCCAAACTTCTTCAAAGCCAAGAACCCTTACTTTCATCATATTAAGCACATGTAATCGTCGGCTGAGAGCGTCAGCGACTACGTTATCCTTACCCTTCTTGTGTTTGATGATGAAAGTGAAGTCCTGCACGTACTCGATCCATCTCGTGTGGCGATCACTCAACTTCTGCTGGGAGTACAAGTACTTGAGCGCTTTGTGATCTAAAAAGAGAATGAATTCCTTCAAGAGGAGGTAGTGTCGCTAGTGCTTCAACGTCTAGACGAAAGTGTAGAACTCCTTGTCATAGATCGAGTAGCAGAATCACGTGTCGTTCAGTTTTTTCTCTATGGAACTCTGCGGGATGTGCTTCTTGGCTAAGCGCACCCTCAATTTTGACTCCATAAGCATAGCAAGTAACCTCAAAGACCTTCCTGACGTCGGGTAGGCAGAGGATATGCACCTACGTCGTCATGAACTTTACTCGTTAGAAAGCTCATCTTGTGACATCTGTCTATGAGAATGGCTCCACCTAGAGGCAGGCGGTCGGAGCCATGACAGAAGTGAAGTTTTGTATGAAACGCCGGTAGAACATGGCAAGTCCAATAAAACTCCGCACATCATGGACGTTAGCCGGCGGGGGCCATAATTTAACGGTTCAGACCTTCTCTAGGTCCACGGCGACGCCTTGAGTTGAAACGATGAACCCGAGGAATGCAACTTCCTGGGTGAGGGGAAGCTGCACTTCTTCGAATAGGCATATAGTTGCTCTCGTCTAAGGACCGTTCAGACCTGTCGAAGGTGCTGAAGAGGTTCGTCTTGTGTGCAGCTATATATGAGGATGTTGTCCAAGTAGATAATGATGATTTCCTCTATAAATATGCAGAGTACTTCATTCATTAGCTGCTGGAATGTACTCGACACATTGGAGAGGCTGAAGGGCATGAGTCTCCATTCATACAAACCATCTTTAATCTTAAAGGTGGTCTTCCATTCATCCCAGATCGTATCCAGACCTGATGGTATCCACTACACAAGTCTATCTTTGAGTAGATTCTATATGCGGACCGTGCCATCATGTTGAATAGATACTGTATGGCGGGGATGGGAAAATGATACTTGAACATTATCTTGTTGATGGCACGAATGCCGCAACAAATGTGCCACATGCCATCCTCCTTCGGGGCTAAGAGTGAAGGGACCACACAGGGACTAAGGCTCTCCTGGATGTGGCCTTTCGCCAGCAACTCCTGAACCTATTGTAGAAGTTCCTCGTACTTCAATGACTCCATACGGTAGTGAGGCAGATTTGGCATTGTCGTGCTGGGCATGAGGTTGATGACGTGTTGGATGTCACGTCTAATATTCCTAGAAATTAAACTTTTCTATAATTTATTTGTTCTTGATTAGCAATTGGAATAGTTGGATCAATTCAATTCTCTCCTCTTAATCTTAGTAAAGAATTGTACATTCCGCTCAAGCGTAACGATTTAAAAACTCTGACCAACATCAAGAGGTACAATCAGACATTTCACTAACACTTCATCCAAATTACACTAAAATTCAAATACAATGAAGTAAAAAGTACCAAATACAGTTGATCCAGGCTGGTTCTCTTCTCTGTCTTGCAGCGGTGAAAGAGCCCCTTCCAGAATGACATCCTCAACTCCAATTTCTGCTTTTATACTTAGGTTAAATGGTAAAAATTGCCATTTTACCCCTAACAAGTAATTAAAAAGTAAGAAATTTTAATTATTGGTAAAAATTACCCGTCGATGTAGACTTGTTCTGAACCACACAGATAGAAAGAGGAGGTTGAGATGAGCAAGTACATAAACATTTGAGCTCAATACAGCTTCAAGATCAAAAGTTAGTAACAAATGAGTATTGACCAATCAGAACCGTTGGATCAATGTTCATTTATTTAATTAAAATTTTACATACGTCCAATCACATGTCGATTGCTGATTGGCTGGCGAAATTAGAGTGAATTTGGCGGGTTCTTTCTTGGAGTGCCATGTACCCCTTGCTGGGAATAAGAGAAAATAAAACAAATACACAGAATCCTTTTTTAATGCACTTACCTGTTCATTTTTACTAGCCTCGCCCAATCAGAAGCAGCCATGTCAACTCCTGTGCATGCACTTTCCTTTGCATGCACTTACCACCCAGGAGAGATATTTTTGCCAATCGCATTTTATCCCTCGAATTCTCTTCTGACGGCCAAGATTGTGCCCCGTAGCATCGCAAAATCTAGTTCTTGACATTTTGCGCACAACTCCCTCTTTAATTTGCGCGCGCAAAATGACGCTTACAAAAGTAATAGTAAATATGCCCTCTGATTTCACTCTCCTCCGTATTTCCTTAAAAACCATACAAAATTCCGATTAATTTGATAAAAACCCTACAAATATTCGAATTGGATCTTTATGCCTGGAATGGGCAACCGAGAGCTGTTTTAAGGGCATATTTTCAACTAAAATTTATTTAGACTATTATTTTTTCTTTATAATTATATCCTTTTCCGTTTTAAAAAAATCATTTCTTCTTCGAATAAATTCCCAACAAATTTAATAAAATTTCAGAAAAATCTAGAAAATTCAATAATTCATCCCCACTGTAATTATCATTAAAATTAATTTTTAAACACGTCATTTTCATTTAAATAGAGTTATTCCAAGCTTAAATAAATTCCATAAAATTCATAAATTAACAAAAAATTAGGGAAAAATTAGAATTCACTTGGAAATGTAATTAACATGTAAATCTATGACAAAAACTTAAATTCATTAAATGGATAGAATTGTGCTAATTAGTGGAATTAAATACCAAATTTAGGGTTTTACCACCTTGATCTCTCTCTCTTTGTCTATTGATCTATCTTTCTCGCTTTGTCTTCTTATCTCCCTTTGTCTTCTCATCTCTCTATGTCTATCTATTTATCTTTCTATCTTTCTACCTATATCTTCCTATCTCTCTTTGTTGATCTACCTATCTCTATTTCTCAATTTGTCTTCCTATCTCTCTCCATCGATCTATATCTCTTTCTCCTTCCATATTTCTCTCTCTATCAATCTATCTCTTTCTCCTTCCTTCCTTTCTATCTCTCCGTTGATCTACCACTCCTCCCTCCTTCCTCTCTATCTCCCTGTTGATATATCTATCCTCCCTCCTTCCTCTCTATCTCTATGTTGATCTTTCTCTCCTTCTCTTTCTCTCTCTGTCTCTGTCTCTCTCTATCTCTCTGTCTGTCTCTCTCTCTCTCGATTGATTTATCTCTATTTCTCTCACTGTGCGTGCATCTTGATATCTTTCTCCATCGATTTACCTTTCCCTGTCACTCAAGAATATTATTTCAATATTATTATATTCAGCATTATGCAGACATCAACGATAAATGGCGTTAGAGAAGAAGAAGAAGAAGAAGAAATCTGCCATGAAAGTTGATGAAGAACAAGAAGATGAACACCATTTAAAATGATAAAAAAATACAGATCAAATAATTACTTTTTAAAAAAATGCCTAGTAGGAAGAAGATTTATGAAAAATAACATTTGCCATTTATGTAGAAGAAAGAGCATGAAGCCCGAGAGGCAACGGAAGATGAAAAATGATGTGAAAGATAAAAATCCTTCTTACTCACTCTCATTGTTTCTCTCAGGTACACAAGAGCAAACTCTAAATGGCACCTGAGGCTACGTTCGATTCATGTCTAGTTAGATTCACTAAGACACTAAATAGACCAATTTTAGGTTAATCTATACTACTGTAATCTATATACATGTGCGCTTCTGGCCTCTGATTGGCTGAAAAAATAGTTAGAGAGAAGAGAGAGAGTGAGAGAGAAAAGAGAGAGAAAAGAGAGAGAGATAAGCGGTTAAAAAAAAACAGTTACAGCTGCGGAGAAAGTTTATCTGTCCCTTCGTCGCTCTCTCTTTTTATCTCTCTCTCCCTTCGCCTATCCCTCTTTTTCTCTCCTTCTCTTTCTCTCGCTCTTTGTCCCCCTCTCCCTCTTTCTGTCTCACTCTCTGTCTTGCGCAATCGCTCTCTCCCCCCTCTCCCTCTTTCTGTCTCACTCTCTGTCTTGCGCAATCGCTCTCTCCCCCCCCCTCCCTCTTTCTGTCTCACTCTCTGTCTTGCGCAATCGCTCTCTCCCCCCCTCTCCCTCTTTCTGTCTCACTCTCTCTCATACGCCATTGCTCTCTCTCTCTCCCGCTCTCTCACTTTCTCTCTCCCTCTCTGGCTCTTTGTCTTTCTCTCCCCCTCTCTCCCTCTTTATCTCTCTCCTCTTGCTCTCTCTCTCCGCCCAGCTTGCTCTCTCTCTCTCTCTCCCTCTCGCGCTCTCCCTCTCCCTTCGTAGTGAGAGAGAGAGAGAGAGAGAGTGAGAGAGAGAGAGGGAGAAGGAAAGGGAGAGGGAGAGGGAGAGAGCGATAAAGAGAAAGCGAGAGGGATAGAGAGAGGGAGAGGGAGAAGGAGAGAGGGAGAGAACGATAGTGAGAAAGGGATAATGAGAAAACGAGAGGGAGAGAGAGGGAGAGGGAGAGAGGGAGAGAGCGATAGTGAGAAAGCGAGAGGGAGAGAGGGAGCAAGAGAGAGAGAGGGAAAGGAGAGAGGGAGAAGGAGCGGGAGAGAGAGAAAGAGCGGGAGAGGGAGAGAGAGAAAGTGGGACGTATATTTACCAATTTGATTGAAGAATAGGCATCGGGGATCGGATCGGATCAGATCGGATCGATCGAATCTTGATCAACAGATTCGAACAAACAAAAGCCGATTCGAACGATTTGTTTGAATCTTTCGATCGAACATACCTTTTGTTCGTGATCGATTGAAAGTTTCGAACGAACAATTTGGTTCGTTCGTGTTCGATTTCCATTTGTTCGACCTTGTTCGAACAAGTTTGAAAAATTTTGATCAAATGGCTAGCGACCGCCATCGACTCTCTCTCGCGGCCGCTGGCGGTCGCTGGCGGCCGCTGGCCAGCGCTGGCGGCTGCTGGCGGCGCTGGCCAGCGCTGGCGGCTGCTGGCGGCGGCTGGATGGTCACTGGCTGGTGCTGGCAGCCGCTGGCCGGTGCTGGCGGTCGTTGGCAGGTGCTGGCGGCTGCTGGCCGGGCGCTGGCGGCCGCTGCCGGCATTGGCGGCTGTTGGCCGACGCTGGCGGCCACTGGCCGGCGCTGGTGGTGGCTGGATGGTCGCTGGCCGGGCGCTGGCAGCCACTGGCCGGCGCTGGCGGCTGCTTTCCGGCACTGGCGACGGCTGGATGGTCGCTGGCTGGTGCTGGCAGCCGCTGGCGGCCGCTGGCTGGTGCGGGGCAGCCGCTGGCCGCCACTGGGCTTCGTTGGCGGCCGTTGGCGCCGCTGCATTCGAACATTCAATTCGATCCGATTCGAACAACTTGTTCGAATCAGATCTATTCGAACATTCGATCCGAACAGCCACGTTGTTCGAACAATCCGATCTGAACAGATGCTCAGATTGGGTTTGGATTGGATTTGAACGGGGCAGATCGGTGTTCGGATTTGATCATTCGAATGCCCGATCCGATCGAGCATTGGAACGATCTGTCCAAATCCTTGAAGCCTATTGAAGAAAACAGACGATGTCCATCCTGGCCTCTGATTGGCTGTACCTTCCTTCAATGGTGAAAGAGAAGGAAGGTAATCGTTTTCGTTCATGGGTTTCCCATAAAAAATGCTCATTTACAAAAAATAGTTACAGAAACGGAGGGCAGCAGGGTCAACTGGAATGCACGTTCATCAAAGAACGGAGTTCAACTGCAGGGACTCCGATGTTCTCCAGCGTTGTTCTCTATCTCTCTCCAGCATCATCCACGCCGGCGTCAACGTCCTCAAAGCCCCCTGGATTTCCTCTATGGCAACACCTGCAGGTTTCATTTCCTCTCTTTCTCCCCTGTTTCTCTCTCTCTCTCTCTCTCTCTCTCTCTTAATCTATATCTCTCTGGTTCGCTCTCTCTTCACCTATATAACTCTCTCTCTATATCTCTCTCTATCTCTCTCAATTGAATAGATCTCACTCAGTCTCTCTCAAATCGTATCTATCTCCCTCTTTCTGTATCTGTCTCGCTCTATCTGCATCTATCTCGCTCTATCTCTCCATCTCTATCTCTATCTATCTCTCTCTATCTCACTCTATCTCTTTCTATCTCACTCTATCTCTCTCTATCTCTTTCTATCTATCTATTTCGCTCTATCTATCTCCATTTCTATCTATCTATCTCGTTGTACTCTCTATCTCTATCTATCTATCTCGCTCTATCTTTCTCTGTCTATCTCGCTCAATCTCTCTCTATCTCTGCATATCTCTCTCTATCTCTATCTATGTGTGACGTTGTGTGACGTTGATCCGGACAACTATCTCGGGCATGTCTAAGGTCTGACCACGGTGGTTTTGTAGGACATAAGTCAGCCACGTCTCGTGCACCCATTGCACGGGTCCAGCATGTCACATGCGTTTCTCGTCATATGGGTCGGAGACTCAACATGGCTCAGTCATTGGGGTCGGTCAAACCCGTCACACCAGTCTGCGACGTCCTTCGGGTCCGTTCAGTCCGAGACACCCTGTATGGAGCGATCGTATCGGTCTCGTGTACCCATCTCGTGACATGGCGGCTTCGGTCGGGTCGGGTCATTCGGGCATGTCATACGGGCTGGTTCGGTCTCACAAGTCTTACGGAAGGGTCGCGTGGGGCGGTTCAGTTCGGCCTCGCTTGTCATATGGGTCGGTCATGTCATGTGTGTTTCTCGGCTCAGAGACTCAATGTGGGCTGCTCGGGTCGGTCGAACCCGTCACACCTGTCCATGACGTCCATCGGGTCCGTTCGGTCTGAGATGTCACATGGAGCGATCGTATCAGTCCCTTGTACCCGTCTCGTGACATGATGACCTCGGCCGGGTCTGGTCGTGTCAGAGCGGGGCGGGTCGGGATGGGTCGAATCGGGTCGGGTCAGGTCAGGCCGAGTCAAGTCGGGTTGGGTCGGATCAGGCCGGGTCGGGTCGGGTCGGGTCGGGTCGGGTCGTTTGGACCCATCGTACATGTACCTTGCATCGCATCATTTGGTCAGGTTAGATCGTCCCATTGTGCGGGTTGGTCATATGGGTCCCTCGCATCACATCCCTTGTACCCCTCATATGGGTCGGAGACTCAATGCGGGTCGCTCGGTCGGTCAAGCCCGTCACAACTGACCGCAACGTCCGTCGAGATCGTTCGGTCTGAGATGTTACACTGAGCCATTGTATCGGTCCTGTGTACTCATCCCATGACACGACAGCTTCGGTCAGATCGAGTTGTTCGGGCCCGTCATACGGGCCGGTTCGGTATCACAAGTCTTACGGAAGGATCACGTGGGGTGGTTCAGTTCGGCCCCTCTTGTCATAACGGGTCGGTCACGTCGCGCGCGTTTCTCGGCTCGGAGACTCAATATGGGCCGCTCGGGTCGGTCGTCACACCCTCCGCGACGTCCGTCAGGTCCATCGGGTCCATTTGGTCTGTATGGATAGATGAATTGAAAATCACAAATAATATGCCAATAGTAACAGTAAAATATGTTATTCAAATTTAACTTAAATATGCCTTTGTAATATTAAAAACAATGTTGTGCATTTTAAATGATATTAAAAATTTTGACATTTTTTCTCATACGTACATAATTTCCTATCATAGGATGAAACAAATTTCAGGTATTTTTAAATTATTTCTATGGGTTTGAATGAATTTTATTATGTTTTAACCTACTCCATCATTTGTCACAATCCAGTTGTTATGATTATGGCCACTCATTGGATGCCACCAATGATAAGTTGCATCAATCAAAGCGCAACATAATATGACCTTCAGCTTAAGCATTGTGTAACAAATGAGAAAAACAACATATTTAAATCAAAATAAACATGATCTGATCTGCAAGACATTCGTTGGATGAAGAAACTTGTTGATAGAATTTGTAATAAATAAACCAACCTCTTGCACACATACACGTGGCAAAAAAATGATTAGATTAAATGGAAATATGCATCAAATCTAGTTAACTAATATTACATTGATTATTCTACAAACGAAACATGATTACAACGAAGGCTTAAACATCCTTATCAATGCAAATAAATGGGGCCTTTTAGGCAACTTCTATGACACGTGTAAGTGGTAGTTTAAAATTTGTGATTTTTGTGCCAATTATTGGCTCCTTTTGTAAATTGAGGACACAAGCTTGCACCTATCATAAGTGTATCCTAGCAACTAATGGTTGTGCTACTGGCGTGGTGATTCATGCATAGATGGAGGGTGATAAAACCTATTTTTAGTAGGTTAACTGACCTTATTTACATGTTTATTTGCATTGAATTGATTATTCATGCATGTTACCAAGCTTAAAATGATTTAAGTTATTTTTAGAATGATAGTTTGAATTTTTAAGCGCTTATGGGATTTTTATGACAACATATTCTGAAAGAAAATAATTTTCCAATTCAAAAAATATTTTTATCCTGAATTGTTTGACATTATATTCATAAAGATACTATTCTTCTTAGTCAATTTATATACATATATTTCGGGCTTATATTTGATTTGAATTCAAATTTTGAGATATTTTTTAGTTTTTTCCACAATGTCATGTGTGGCCATTTGATTTTTCAAACGACTACCTACCTGCGGTACAGGTTAATGATTATGCAATCACAAATCTTGATGCCATAATGTCATTTATGGCTAATGGTTTATGTCCTAATTTTCTTTTCGCCACATAATGTGGCCTAATAATTAAAAAGAGTTTTTTTGCAATCAATGCTAAGCAAAAAATAGGGCTCAATTTTAAAAAAAAATGATTTTTTAACAATTTTGATCGCTCAAAAGTTGTGGCTTATCCTGCATGTCATGAGACACATGACGCCACGTGTACATGCGGTGCACATGTGTCATTCTGCTAGTAGCTTCGAAAGGGAGTGTGTTGATGTGGCATGTGCTGATGCACCGCCAAGTCAGATGAGATAATCATATTAATAAATATTAAATTAAATAGTTAATCTTTATTCATTTCGTCTCTTCTTCAGAACACGACGAATTGGGCAACATGATCTATTCATTGTGAATAATGAGAACTAATATGAGTCAATCATTGCATAAAATTCATGACGAGACAAAAACCATAACAGAACGTCAAGAAAGCGCTAGCGATGCTGAGGAGAGATAAATATTTTTATTAAATCAACAACTAGTAATTATCCAACTTATAGGCTTGATATCTTACGATCTAGAACTTAGACTAAACTGAAATTTTGAGGGTAGCTTCATATTTATGTCCTTTATGTATCCATATAGTTGGATATATAATTGTGGCCTCCAATCTTAGTAAAAAAACATCTTTAAGATCACTTCCTCATATAGAGGCAGACTTAAATAAAGTGAAGTTGTGAAGATCCACGAAGGTTGATTTTGGTGTCTTTAGTGCTTGGAGCATATCAACAGAGAAGCGGGGAGGCTTGTATGCATCAGGAATACACCTTGATACCAGAAGAACATATGATCTAAGGTTAGCCTCTTGCCTTACATTGATTATTCATCAACACATTTAGGTAGATCATCTATCACTCCCATCCATCATCAACATCCATCCTCATCCATCATCATCCCTATCGATCAACACTATCATCCACCTCACTTATCACCTTAACCGTCCCAATCTCATCACTGTGTCCCCTCTCCTTTTGTCCAAAGATAACCTAAATCCCCATTTTCCCCATTTCACTCACACTACTCCTAATTCGCTACCTTCGTCACCATGCACCACACTATCATCTTCATCCTGTCTTGCCTTTCCATCTTCCTCTATTTTATACAAGCCTAAGTTAATAAACCACAAATTATTAAACCTTAAATCAGCTACTTCTTATCATTAACCCTCATCTCATCTCACCCTCACCACTCACGTTTTCCTTCATCCTAAGCTCTAGTTCCTACTTGCTTGATCACGAACCATTATTATTATGATACTTGCCCTGTATTCTTAAATTTTTGCTATCCCTATCTTGATCACTATCTTCACCCTATCACTATCTCTTACACCATGCGTAATCCTTCTCAAATTCACCCAGTAGAGGAAGCTCTTTCCCTAAGATCTGTTCCTTACATGTATAACCCTTGCTCATCACTAACTAATAAAAAATATTTCATGAGTAAATATTTACAAATATTATTGATTGAATTCAATTTCACGACGATGTTAATTTACCCTGATTTTGAGTTTATTAGAAGGAAGAGAGAAGGCAATGGTCTAATATTCTCCAATACCACAACATGATATGTGAGACTTTGAAATGAGCTTTGGAATGAAATTTTGTGGGAAGAATTTTTTATATCTTTTATCCATTTGTGGTCTTGGATGTATAAATAGTTTCATCTTCCTTCAATCAGTTATATAAGTAGACACACATCACTATAAAAATGTGACTTGGATTATATCCCTAGTTACGTCTAGTGGAGTGATTTGCTAAATGGGAATCTAAATAGTGCCCATTATTATAGTATAAAGGTGATGGATTGAAGGAACAAAGTTCTAATCAAGAGTCATACAAAAAAGATCACTCACCCCACTAGCATGTGATGATGAGGTTTGTGTGATATTCTATATTTCTTGTTTGTCTTATTAGTCATTCTCCATGGTTATCTTACCCATCGATAGCTTAAGTTGTGATTTTATATATTATACATGTTGATTGATGAGCAGAGAAAAAAAATATAATGGCTCAAATGATCTTACTTTATAACTCCATAACACAAATATATAGTGGCTAACTCTTTAAGGGAGCTTCATTTCTCTCACCTCTATCAATCCATATCCTATAGTATATACGTAGACCCCTCTATCCATGTAACAACCATCTTGAATTTGGTCTTATATAGGTGTGATGAGTAAATGAATGTGATTCTATGATACATTTGTTGGGTTCTAGAGGCCTTGACATGGATGAAGACGATGATTCCACACAGCGAAAGACACATAACAGAATCAAAACAACATCGATAAAACTATTAAACAAAGTACCTTTGCAATGATCGCATCCGTGGTTTCTTGGATCCCAGAGTGAGATGAGTCAAGCTGCTCAAGTGTGCAGCATCTAGATGTATCCACTCAATCATCGGCATATTTTATCTCCTCGTTTTCATTGACGAGCCCCGTTCAATCTCCATTATCGCCGTTACATCGTCCAGATCGCATCAGGGATGGAGAGGGGATGTGGGGAGAAGGGAGAAGAAGGGAAAAGACCCCTGAACAATTCTGGCCTAGGTGAATTTCATTCAGGGCCTTCTCCTATTTATACTAATTGGGTATTTTTCATAAAAACCCCCAAGTCCTTTGCATGTGACCCTCTAGGCCCCTATATCAAACTAGTTGACGACTCCATCGACCTAATAACCTTTATTGGCCTTCCAAATTAATTAATTATATCATCATATAGAATAATTAATGTCAGATCGATTTAACCCAATTGATAGGTTGAGTCTCCAAAATGTGGCGTGCCAAGATACACGTCGTGCTCTAGAAGATACAAAGGAGTATATATCGACTCACTCACGGAACATGTTCATCATCGATTACAGTGTACGTTTAGTCCCTCATCCACTTGATGTTTCTTGGACGACTTAGGGTTTGGTCAATTGTCAAACCCTAATTGGTCATCTGAGTAAGTACTTACGAGTTCGAAAATCATCAGAGAACTCTTCTCTGATATTTCAATGCCTTGGCCAAAGACTTCATCGCATCATGTTCGTTGAGTTGTCACCTCTTATAGTAACTCAATCGGCTTCGAGACCATCTTGACCACTCAATGATCTTTGTGAACTTCTTGATGTACCCAAACTAAGACCGTTTAGAATCCCATGATTAGACTCTCATTGGCCATAATCGCAGTACAACCATCTGTCTACAATACGTCTTTGGTGTCTCAGGTCTAAGGACCACTTACACAACTGTGACGTGAATCGACCTAATTGACAGTTCGGTATAATACCATGAAGGGGTTCATACATATCAATTCAATGAACTCTTTCAACTAAAGAGCACCCACCATCTATCCTTAGTGTCTCCACACTAATGGCTACAGGACCGGCCATACTCGTCATATGAGTGAGGCTAGATAGTGTTATTCTATCCGGATACTTCGACGTCCTTCTTGTGTATCCTTTGAATAGGAATGTTTAGAACACATGCTTAAAGACTAGTGATCTGTGTATTACGATCTCATCATATGCATATAATGGACTTATTATAAGTATCACACGTGCACTATAATGAATATTTTCTATTAATGAACATGTAATGAGATGTGGAATGTGGGATTGGCTTGACGACCACATATATTTCCATCAATATCAATATTACTCAGCAACAATTGTTAATTGAAACTAGAAGGAAAAAGGGTAATAGTGGGGTCTCTTACTACCATGAATTGCCTTAATGCTAGCAGAATTGCCTTAATCACCTTACTATGGTATTTCAGATGCTGGATTATACTTACATAATAATTGAGAATGTCAATGTTCCACGAGAGAGTTATCAAAACAAAGCATATGTAGATTTGATGGCACAAAGCATACGTAACGACTTGAGAGATGGTAATCAAAACAATTAATTAGTTTAATATATGATCGATCATTATATACATTAAGCCAACTAATTAATATGGTTAGTAAATAAATAATTTGGGTCACTAAAGCGATTGCCTAGGCTGTTATATGGGCCTAGAGGGCCCAATCATGTTGATATTCAAGACTTCAGTGGATATACTCTAAGTTCAAAGTTACTTTATGAAATTTACCTGTAAACTTTATGAAGGTAACCTAAGGAGTTTTAATAAAAAAGATAACCACTGATGATGTGGATACTGATGGAAATATATGTGGCCGGCAAGCCAATCACACATTCCACATCGCGTTCCATGTTCATTAATACAACATATTCATTATAGTGCATGTGTGATGCATATAATGAAATCCATGAATACATGATCAGACTTAGCGAATTATGATGAGATCGTAATACGAAGATCACTAGTCTTTAAGCATGTGTTCTAAACATTCCTATTCGAAGATACGCGAGAAGGACATCGAAGTATCCAGATAGAATAACACTATCTAGCCTCACTCATATGATGAGTATGGCTGATCCCGTAGCCATTAGTGTGGCAACACTAAGGATAGATAGTGGGTGATCTTTAGTGGAAAGAGTTCACTAAATTGATCCATACGAATCCCTGAATGGTATTACACCGAACTGTCAATCAGGTTGATACACGTCACGGTTGTGTAAGTGGTACTTAGACCTGAGACACCAAAGACGTCTTGTGGACGGACGGTTGTACTTTGGCTATGGCCAACGAGTCTCTAATCATGGGATTCTAAACGGTCTTAGTTTGGGTGCATCAAGAAGCACATGAAGGCGATTAAGTAGTCAAGATGGGATCATCCACCCTCGGTATAAGAGGTGACAGCTCAAGGAAGACGATGCAACAAAGTCCTTGGCCAAGGCAGTGAAATATCAGAGAAGAGTTCTCCGATGATTTCCGAATGTATCAGTACTAACTCGGATGATCGATTAGGGTTTGACAGTTTACCATACCCTAAGTCATCCAAGGAGCGTCAAGTGGACGAGGGATTATACATACACGGAAATCGATGACGAACAGGTTCCATGAGTGAGTCGATACACACTCCTTTGTATCTTCTAGGACACGAGGTGTAGCTTGGCACCCCACGTGTCGGAGTCTCGACCTATCGATTGGGTTAAATCGATCCGATGTTAATTAATCTATATGATGATATAGTTAATTAATTTGGAAGGCCAATAAAGGTTATTGGGCAGCTGGAGTCGTTAACTAGACTGATAGATGAGCCTAGAGGGTCACATGCAGATGGTCTTTTGGACGTCAAAAGATATACTAAAGTTTGGGGGGGTTTTATGAAAAATACCCACATAGTATAAATAGGGGAAGGCCCTAAATGAAATTCACCCAACAGATACAAGTTAGTCTTATGCACCCCTGCCTAATTATCATGAATTTTATATTTTTATTTGTATGAAAATGGTTACATATGCATATAAACAAGCCTAAATTGATTAAATCTATATTTAGAATCAACTAGAATGTTGTTCTTTTTTCCCATATATTTCATAATTTTGTGGAAGATTCCATTGTAATATTACTCAAGGAAATACATTTTAAGTCGTAATATATTTTTAAAATAAAACTAAGTCTTGATTTGTTTACTTAGTGGAATTTTAACTACTCAGCATGCTCAGCCATGACTCACTGTTCGGTTTATTCGGTTGATGATGCATCATTGATTTTTTCAAATGACTATCTGTGTTGATGTTTTATAAATATATATTATCTTTTATCCACGATGTAATCATATATTTTAGCTTTATGCCATTGAATATAAAATATTATGGATTGTGCTTGTTCCATATTTTTAAGCAGACCATGAAGAAGTTGATAAATTAGTTTTGGAAGACCCCTAATCATAGTTTTGATTAAGCAAAGGGGTAAAATCACTTACTTAGAGAATGCCTTCCCTGTTTTTCTCCTGATGGAGAAATAATTTGAGAGTTTTATGATGGTTGCAACCTATCATTTAGACAATTGTTGAGGGTGCATGTGAAGGGATATATTTAAATGGACAAATAGGATTATCGTAGTGTATAACTCGAAGACATTCTTAAACGGAAATTAGACATGTGCGAATTGTGCGAATTTTTTTAAAAATAAATTCGATTCTTCCCTCTTTGAGTCAGACTCTCAGTCTCTCTTTGGCCCGTCCTTCTCTGAGTCAGAACGAGTAGCTACCCTAATCACGTCCTTCTCTCCGTCTCTGTACTCTCTATCCTTCACTCTCAACCTAGAACCTCTATGGTTTTTGTCAGCAGAATCGCTGCTCCGGCGCCGAATTCGGATGAGGAGCATAGTGGAGGGAGAAATAGGAAGTAGAGTTTTTTCAGATTGCCAAGTTTTTGGTAAGTTTTTTTAAAAATTTTGATTTCAGCTCGTGTTACTTTTGGTTTCTTTGATCTATCTCCCTTTCTCTATGTTGATTTCCCTCTCTCTCTCTCTGTCTTATTTTTTACCAAACCCTCGTTTTATCTGTTGATTTCCTTCTCTCTCTCTATGTCTTATTTTTATCAATCCCTCCTCTCTATCGATTTCTAATTGTTGATCAATCTCTCATTAAATTTCATGTATACATATATAGTTAGTGAACCTCGCTTGGACTGCTCTGCAAGCCCAATTTAGGATCCTAGACCACCAAACTAAAGATATTGGTTTATCAGTCTTTGTTCTACCGCATTAAGCGTCCTTCCCTAGATAACGGGCATTCCACAAATTAACGACTCACTACACCAATTCCTGGATCATGGGGAAAAATTTGTGGTCACTGCAATTCGAGATCATCATGAATCAATAGAGTACATTTCTGTGGATTCTTCCAAAGAAAGTAATGGAATCCAGCAAAAAATCTACTGAGGCGACGAAGGAGAAACCCTCCATCGGGACGGTACACGACAAAGGGCCGTTGCTGACCGTTGACCTCGTTGGTCAATTCTGACCATGCATGTTGACATTGACAGGTGGTCACTGTGGGCCCCGGCGTCCTCGAGGAAGTCTAAAGCAGGCGAGAGTTGTGGGTGAAGGCGGGGAACACCGTCCTTTACTCCAAGTACGCCGGGACTGACTTCAAGGGATCTGACGGCTCAGATTTCATCACGCTGAGGAAAAACGACATCATGGCCATCCTTTACTAGATCGATCTCTGATCCGCTCACCCTTCTCCTATTCTAATTTTGTAGATCAATTATCCATTGAATCAAATTTTGTAAAAGTTTGTCAACGCCAATGGATTTCATTCAGCTGTAAAGTCAATGGTCAACGTCTGAAGCAAGTAATGGAAATATATGTGGCCGGCAAGACAATCACACTTTCCACATCTCGTTCCATGTTCATTAATAGAAAATATTCATTATAGTGCACACGTGATACTTATAATAAGTCCATGAATACATGGTCGGTTTATATGCATATGATGAGATCGTAATACACAGATCACTAGTCTTTAAGCATGTGTTCTAAACATTCCTATTCAAAGGATACGCAAGAAGGACGTCGAAGTATCCGGATAGAATAGCACTATCAAGCCTTACTCATACGATGAGTATGGCCGGTCCCGTAGCCATTAGTGTGGAGACACTAAGGATAGATGGTGGGTGCTCTTTAGTTGAAAGAGTTCATTGAATTGATATGTATGAACCCCTTCATGGTATTATACCGAACTGTCAATTAGGTCGATTCACGTCACAGTTGTGTAAGTGGTCCTTAGACCTGAGACACCAAAGACGTATTGTAGACAGATGGTTGTACTGCGATTATGGCCAATGAGAGTCTAATCATGGGATTCTAAACGGTCTTAGTTTGGGTACATCAAGAAGTTCACAAAGATCATTGAGTGGTCAAGATGGGATCGTCCTCCCTCGGTATAAGAGGTGACAGCTCAAAGAAGTTGATGCGATGAAGTCCTTGGCCAAGACAGTGAAATATCAGAGAAGAGTTCTCTGATGATTTCCGAATGCATCAGTGCTAACTCGGATGATTGATAAGTCCAAATTTAGGGGTTTTATGTCGTTGTTTTGATTCAGACTTAGCCAACAATATTTATGAAACTCTTCCACTTAAATACTCTATAATTAATATAGGGCAAGTAAGGGGTCGATCCAGGCAGAAATTTAATTTCAGAATTTTTTCTCAAGCTTGGGATGAAGAAAATGATTTTAAACGTGAAAAATACAATTTTTGGGATTTTTGTAGATTTTTAGGTAATTTTCATAATACCCTATGATTTAAGTTAAGCTAAAATACAAGGAGAAAGACAAAATCATATTTTTAAACTATTTTTTCTATTTTCTCTTAGAAAATTAATCAGAAATAAATATTTTTAGAATTTTTCATAATTAATTTACATAAAAGACTATAAATATTAAAAACGAGAGATAGAGATTTTTAAAGAATTTTTTAGGTGTTTAAATGACTTTAAATAGATTATATGACTTTTCTAGATTTTTTCCTAATTTTTTCAGATTTTTTCAATACAGAAAATAATTTTTCTGAATTTTCTAATTTTTAATAACTTTTAAATACTAAAAATATGGTATTTACCTACTCCAGCGATCGGCGGAGCGGCGGCAGTGGTGGCAGTGGGGCGGCGGCAGCAACGGCGGCAGCGGCGGAGCGGCGGAGCGGCGGCGGCAACGGCGGAGTGGCGGCGGCAACGGCGGTGCGGCGGCAGCAACGGCGGAGAGGTGGTGGCGCCAGCGGCAGGCCACATGGGCCGGCGGGCTTGCTGTGGCTCGTATAGGGCTGGCCTTAGTGGGTGAGCCCACTAAGGTTAGCCCAATTTGGCTAAGTGAAGACTTAGCCAAATTGGGCTTAAGCCTTATTGGGCTTAACCCAATGGTCAGGACTTAGCCGATTTGGCTAAGTCCTGCACAGGGCTACCCTGTGCCCTGCGATCGTGTGCGCTGGCTGCACGCAGACCGGCGGGCAGAGGGCTGTCCCTGCTGCACGGGCACCGCATGGCACCTCACGGTGGTGGCTAGAAGACAGAAAATCTGAGTTTTGAAATGATAAAAAATGATATTTTAATGCGATTTTTTTGGGGTTCAAATTAGGGCATGCTTGAGGATTTAGAGAGATATAGGGAGATATTTTAGAGGGAGAAAAAAATGTTTTTAGAGAGATAAAATGTCGAAATGAGAGGATAGAGAGAGAAAATGTAGAGATGGTGTAGAGAGAGTTTGAGAGGGAATTTGAAGGTGTAGATGAAGGAGATTTTTTATGGAATTTTTAGGGGGCGAACTATGGATATGGATTAATGTCTAGAGAGAGAAATAACAGATTCTAGAGAGAGAAAATGTCCGAAATGAGGAGATAGAGAGAGAAAATGAAGAGAGAGTGTAGAAGGACTTTGAGATAGAATTTGGATGTGCAAATGAAGAAGATTTTTTATGAAATTTTTAGGGGAGTAACTATGGATATAGATGAAGGTCTAGTGAGAGAAAAAAATTCTATTTTAATGAGAGAAAGTAGAGAAAATAAGTGTTTAGAGTGGGAAAGTGATGGATTTTAAGGGTAAATGGATGGGAAGTGATGGAGAAAGTAACCTAAGATCCTAAAGCCTCAATGCAAGTTTACTGAGCCCTCAATGCTTCCCCTCAAGTATGGATCCTTATATTTTGCCAGGATCAGGCATTTTTCAATGCAAATAAGAGACGAGATTAAGAGAAAACTTCAATAAACTCACATTAAGCAGGTTGAACAACCTGGATTCTGAAAAATGCCTTGTCATGTTGGCCAGCCACTAGCTAGAGCACGTCCAGAATGAGGGAAAATGAGGGAGAAAAAGTCTATTTATACATTGAGATAATTACTAAAATACCCCTTTGGGCATTATCTATTCTCTTTTCTTGCCATTTTGCCTCTTTTCTCCATTGATTGAGAGCTTTGTCTTGTAATTTCCAGTTTTTTTGTTTTGTAAGGTGTTTGAAGGCCCAATGGGTAGGTCAGGTCGTGACCCAAGACCCTCTGATCTCTCCTTTAAAAGCCTACAACACCGTTTCATCATTTGCAGCCCATTTTGATAATCACTAAGCTCCCAAAAATCCTCCAATTTCCTAAGAATTGTATCTTCTAATTCCTATAAATTTCTGCACATTTGGAACTATAAAAGACTCATCAGTTATCAAACTGATTGACTTCATAGAAGTCAATGAAGTAAGTGAAAAATAATCATAATGTGCAAAAGTTGGAATTTCTAGTCAATGCATAAATATTTGGTTAATTCAAATAGTAACATGATAAATTATAAATTAATAATACTAAAAACATCTAAAATGTATGAAAATATATGTTCATTTATCATGTTATCAATGATCGATAAGGTTTTGATAGTTGACCATACCCTAAGTCGTCCAAGGAGCGTCAAGTGGATGAGGGATTATACATACACGGAAATCGATGATGAATAGGTTTCATGAGTGAGTCGATACACACTCCTTTGTATCTTCTAGGACACGAGGTGTAGCTTGGCACCCCACGTGTCGGAGACTCGACCTATCGATTGGGTTAAATCGATCCGACGTTAATTAATCTATATGATGATATAGTTAATTAATTTGGAAGGCCAATAAAGGTTATTGGGCAGCTGGAGTCGTTAACTAGACTGATAGATGAGCCTAGATGGTCACACGCAGATGGTCTTTTGGACGTCAGAAGATATACTAAAGTTTGGGGGGGTTTTATGAAAAATACCCACATAGTATAAATAGGGGAAGGCCCTGAACGAAATTCACCCAGGCCGTAATTGTTCAAAGGCCTTCTCCTTCTTCTACACTCGTCCCACAACCCTCTCCATGCCCGATGCGATTGGAACGGCGTAACGACGAGGGTGGAGGGAGAACGGGGCTTGTCAAGGAGAAGGAGGAGATTCGACGGGCCGAGGATCGCCTGGATACGTCTAGAGGCTGCACACGTGAGTAGCTCGGCTTGTCTCACTCCGGGATCCAGGAAGTCACAGATGCGATCCGTGCGAAGGTACTTCATTTTATTATTTTTGTTGATGTTGTTCGATTTGTTCAAGTCTTCTCCTGCGAATCGTTTTCATTTATTCATCCATGTCAATGCCTCTAGAACTCAACAGTAAGTGGCAAATAAGATCTTAATGCTCTGGACGCAACTCACGAATTCTCTAGAGATTCAAGTGATGGGCGCATTAACCAAGAGTTGACTTTAGGTGGAGGAGACATTGACTTACTCCTTGGGTTTGTCTCTAATGAGGAGAATGTCGTTTTCATGGTTAACGTAGACAAACTTCTAGTCCGTCCTGTGGGGGTCCTCTAGTTGACCCTCGATTCTCAACAATTTTGCGCAATTTTTGACTCCATGTGTGAATTTTTTTCTCCTTGTGAAAATTTTGTTTGGTTTGTGCGAATTGTTCTAATTGTGAGAATTGTTCTATTTGTTCGAATTGTTCTAATTTTTTGAATTGTTCTAATTGTGCGAATTTTGTTCGAATTGTGTGAATTGTTCGAACATCTGTTCTAATTTTCTCACAAAAAAGGAATGGAACAACGAACAGGTCCTTGTGCGGTTCTTTTGTGCGAATTTTTTGTTCGTTTTAAACTAATAGAACATAACTACCATGTCTAATGGAAATTATGTTCAACATGCATACTCATCGTCTCATAACTTGTCAATTTAGAAAACTACGCTGCTAGAGGATAGACATATTGCTTATATAATTGATAAATTAACTGAAGTAGTGAAACTCATGCATAACAGATTTGAATTTTTTTTTATTCAGCTTGTGCTATATATTACAATTCATGTCATCATGGATCATGTTAATGTTTATCCATGATAAATTTCAGGTCTTGATAATTTCAGAAAACTGAATATTGCTTCCTGTTGTACTAATAGAAGAAAACACTATATTGTTTATGGTAATAATGCTTCATATAATCCTAATAGAAGGAAACAGTTTATTGTTTATTGTAATAAATTGGTTCCATATAATTGACGTCACGGATGACGGGTCATAATCCGTCCTTGAACCCTAGGCCAGTATTTAAGTCTAGTAATATCATTTCTCGATCTTGGCTGCGTAGATACCGAGTAAAAATTACATCTTTGGCAGTGTTAGAATCGGAGTTCTTTCAACGTATCCGCCTCGACTATGGCGTCGGAGAGTTCTTTCAACGTATCAGCCGAAGTAGAGAGTTTCCTCTGCGACAGATTGTTGGATTCCAAGCAGCCAATTTCCGAGCGCTTCAGAGCGCTCTTCTCGTTGCGCAATCTGAGGGGTCCCGGCCCGCGGGAGGCTCTGGTTCGAGGTTTCTGATCTCCCCCTCCCAATATGAATTATTGGAATTATTCCTCTCATTGGCGTGCTTGTCTAATTCTGTTTTTTTCTTTTTATTATTCGGGGGGGAGGGGTTCTATATTGGGTTTCGATTGCTAACTCTGTCGATACGCGTCAATTTTTGCTTTTTACTTCTATTTTCTCTCTGTTCTTTGTCTCCCGGATCGTGTTCTCGCTGCGATCTTACGGTGCGAAACCAATATCATCCTAGTCGGATGATATTGAAAGTTTCCACTAAATTTTATATTTTTATCACTTTGGTTTCGATTGAATGATGAAATAGTTAGATACCCAGCCAGCGGGATTGGGAGTAGTATAATTTTCGTCGTAATTTTGCTCCCTGCTTCTGTTTTCATCGGTAATATCAATAGAATCTAGAAATCATTTTGACTCAGCTTTGAATGTCAACGGGTGGTCGTCACTGTTTTGTCAACAGCTTGACATCTTTTGCTCCCAGTTCCTTCTAAAGAACTATTACAATTCTGAAAATAGGCGAAAGAGTCTTATCTCTGCAGTTTTCCGAATTTTTTACTTTGCCACTGGGCGTAGGAACAACGTGAATGCGAAGTGAAATACTTATTTTGTTACTTAATTTACAGCATAGTCTTTTTTTTTTTGAAAGAATTTACAGCATAGTCTTTACTGGACTATCTAAAAAATGGTGGCTTGAGATGTGCAAAGACGATTCTATTTCCTTCCGTCTACCATGGAATAGGAGTATAATGATTAAACGTTTTTCAGCGACGAGAGATTCATCAAATCTGCTGGCACATGAAGCGGCATTTGCTCTGGGTCAAATGCAGGATGTTGAAGCTGTTTTGTCCTTAGAGCAAGTTCTCTGTGATCTCTCATTGCATCCTATTGTTCGTCACGAGGTATTAAACTTGTCCCTCTTCCATTTTTTTCAATATCTGGATCTTGTGGCTGGAGTCCGACATTGTCGTTGTCATCGTCATCGCTCATGTGACAATGACGATGACGAATTGTCATCATCTTTTCTACCAAGGATGATGATGTCTCACGAGTGTTATTATCCATGGTACAAACGTGTCACAAGTTGTCTTATAAGAACTCGGAGCAGATCTCTATCAAACTATATAATCCCTTATGTTAAATGACGATGATGAAATGTCATCTTCTTCTCTACCAAGGATGATGATATCTCATGATTGTCATCGTCCTGGTACAAACGTATCACAAGTCGTCATCGTCAACAATGAGGAGAATCTTCTTGGTCTCCTCATCCTCAATGGCTGGAGGTGGAGGTAGCGTATGCAGACAATGATGCAAACTTCATGGTTATTCAAAACCTGTCATCGTCATCATCCGCAGCGTGATTGACAATGATGATTTAGTCATCACCATTTTGATTGTTGCCACAGACAAATGCCGCTACTGTTGCTGCTGCTGCTGATGATGAGGGCTAGGGAACGGCACGTCCGGGACGTGACGCCCCGGATGTGACGGGACGGATGACGATCCGTGACAGACGGTGACGTGGCGAAAGTTTCGTCACGTCACCGTCCCGTCACACGTCTTAGGATTTCAAAAAAATCTGTCACGTTCACGTCACCGTCATGGTTTGCGGCATCCCCGTCACGTCCCCGTCACCAGAGAGCATCCCCGTCACGTGTGACAGGGAAAACACTCATGCAGAGGGGAGAGAATTGGATGGGCATATCTCCAATTACCTTTGTACGACATCCTTTTGCGTGCGCGAATTAATGCAGGGACTTTTCTGCAAAATGCCAAGAAATCGAGTTAGCAATACCGCGTGGCGAAAGCTCGGCCGTCGAAAAGCTTAAATCTAACAATTTTTAAGCTTTTTTGGTCATTTTTAAAAATCCGTCATCCCGTCACGTCACTCGTTTGAGGCCCTCCATCACCGTCGCGTCACTGTCATGCCCAGTTTGTCATCCGTCATCGTCACTGTCACGGGCCCCCAATTTCGTCACCGTCACGTCATCCATCACATTGCCGTCACCGTGACATGTGATGTGACGGATGACGGCTGCCGTTCCCTAATGACGGCAATGATGTTGTCATCGTCTCTCATCAGCTGAGTGAGGTCTACAGCGGGAGAGTGGTGAGAGGCAATGATGATTTCATCATAGTCATCTTCAACCTGGTAAAGACTAAGGATGGGGATGACAACGACTCGTCGTCATCGTCCTGATGGCAAACACTTGGAGATGCTTCAGCTTCTGAAGTAGATTCGTCCTCCCATCGTCAATGTCATCATTTGCTGCGAGTGGCGAGTCGTCATCCTCATCCTCATCTCTGGTGGCAAACAAGTGACTATGGCAATATGTCATCGCCATCATCATCACCAGACCATATTTGTGGCATCGGCTGAAAATGTCTTGAATCAGGCGGCCGAAGCCCTTGGCGCGATTGGTCTGGAAAGTGTTATCCCGTTATTGACGAAGACCTTGGAGTCTGACCCAGCACCAGAAGTCAGAGAGACGTGTGAATTGGCCATCAGTCGAATCAAAGAGCAGAAGAATAGTGTGAAGAGCGAGGAGAAGATTAGTTCACCCTTCCACTCCGTCGATCCAGCCGCACCCTCTTCTCTAACTACTTCAGTCGATCAACTAAGGTATCCCTTTCGGTCACATTCTCACCGTTCATCAGAAATGTAAATTTCTACAGAATAATTTGTGAAATATTGTGCGTATAATGTGCAGGAACGTCCTCCTGAGCGAAGAAGAGAGCATGTATGAGCGATACGCCGCCCTCTTCGCACTGCGCAATCGAGGAGGGGACGCTGCCATCAGTGCAATAATCTCATCACTGCGCGCCAAGAGTGCTCTTCTACGGCACGAGGTGTAAAAGAAGGCTCTTCTCTCTCTCTCTCTCTCTCTCTCTCTCTCTCTCTCAGTGGATATATATTTTCTAAACGAAGCAGGCTATCGGGTTTTATCATCTGTTTATCTTGTTTTAATTCAGGTCGCCTACGTCCTGGGTCAGCTGCAGGACAAGGAAGCCATCTCCGCGCTCTCCAAAGTTCTTGAAGATGCAGACGAACACCCGATGGTCAGGCATGAAGCCGCTGAAGCTCTTGGATCCATCGCCGGTAATTTTTCTTTGTTTGTTTGGCCATGAATATAAAAATTTCTTGTATTGATCATAATCTTTATAAAAATCAGACGGCGCCAGCGTTGATCTTCTGAAGCGATTCGCCCTCGATCCCGAGCCCCTCGTCGCGCAGAGCTGCGAGGTGGCCTTGAACATGCTGGAATTCGAGAGAGCCGGCAAGTCCTTCGAGGTCAATCCTACCCGTTGACCCTTATTCCGTTCTTTGTTCTTCTATTCGTTGACCTCGCTCTATCTCTGTGCGCAGTTTCTGTTCCTCCAGACGCCGCTCAAGGTCAACGACTGAAAACCAACGCTACACTCGTGTAACCGACGAAACGTTTGTTTCCCAGAAAGAGAGAGAAAAAAGGGATGTTGACTCTAGCGCCGTTAGTCAACGCAAGAGTCAAAGTCAAAGGCGGCGCGCTGCTGCTCGTAGCGGCAGATGTAGTTGAGGCCGACGAGGAGGTCGCAGAGGGCGGCCTCGGTCTTGTCCCTGTCGGCGAAGTAGAGCGTCTGGAGGAGGATGACGTGGCCGGCCGGGGCGAAGACCCGGCTCCGCTCGAAGTTCCTCTCAGCCTGCCACGTCACCATGTGGTGCGCCACGGGGGACAGCCACGTCAGCAGCCCGGCCAGCCGGCGCCGCCAGTCGAACGCCACGGAGGCGTCGTAGATGGCGAGCTCCCTGGCGGAGCGGCGGAGCTTCCGTCGCAGCGCCGCCCGCAGGCTGGCCGGCAGCATCTCGTACAGAACGTCCCTCGCCTCCTCCCCGACGAGATGCGGGTACTGAAGAAGCTTCTCGATGATGATGACCAGGTTGGAGTAGCGGAGGGCGAGAGCGGCGCCGCCGACCGTGGACGGCGGCGCGGCGGGGGGCGCGGCGGCGCCGGCGAAGGCGCGGCGGATGCGGGCGAGGAGGGTGCAGACGGCGCGGGCCATGAGGGGGGCGATCTCGCGGGGGGTGCGGTTCCAGAGCGAGCCGGTGGTGCGGGGCTTGGGGGTTGGGTCCGGGCGGAGGGCGGCGGTGGCGGCGGCGAGGCGGGCCATCTTCTTGACGGCGGCGTCCATGGCGCGGGCGGGGAGGAGGCCGAGCTGGGCCGGGTCGAGGCGGCCGGCGAGGAGGTCGGCGAAGACGTGCTCGAACCCGGCCAGGGCCGGGTCGGGGCAGCGGCGGCCGAGCCGGGCCACGACGGCGGCGACCCGGGTCAGCTGGTCGAGCTTCTCCGCCGCGACCAGGGCCAGGAGCTGGGGCTCGTCGGCGGAGACGAGGTGGCGCACGGCGGCGGACCGGAGGACCTGGTCTCTGAGCCGCGCGAGCGCGGCGGGGGTGAGCGAGCGGTGCAGCTGGACGGCTTTGAACATGGCGCCGGCCACCTCGAAGGACAATATGCCGATGGTCGCCGGCGGCTGCATCGCGCGGGCTCGGCGGCTCGCATGGCGGCCGCGCGGGCCGGCGAGTTTCAAGTTTCAACCCTCGTCGCACGCGCGTGGGGGGGCAAAGAGAAGAGGGGAGGGGGGGTGTGGAAAGGGGCCTTTACTGTACTGCCCTTGTCGTGGGCGGGGGTCCCCAGACGCCATTAATGTCTGCCGGGGAGCTCCAATTTTGGATTTTGAAAGGGAAAGAGAAGTCGTTTCTGTCTGGACTGCCGTCCATTCCATCTGACAGCATTTAAAAGGGGGCATCGTTGCTCGCGGAAGAATCGCGTAGGTGGGTCGGAAAGCGACCGCGTTCCTCCCAGAGATGTTCGTCGTCGCCGGCAATTTTTCTTTTCTGTCTGGTACGCTTGTTGGCCCGATGACGGTCCTTCATCCGTCATCGTCCGCAGCACGACAATTGTAGACGGGGGGGGGCTCAACTGTTGTACACTGGAAAGACAACGGTGGTGAACGGGGGTGACGTGGACTATTGACTCTCGTGGAAGGGTATGAGTACAGTCTACGAAAGGGAAGGGAGCGATGATTTTCATTGACAACAGGGATGACGATTGTCGTGGACGGGACGATACCATATTAGAGCGGGATGATGATCGCCATTCACTGTTAGTCATGGGACTGAGACTGTGGTAGACTGTTAATGATAATCAGGGTCAGATGATGGTCTCTCTGAAATGAAATGAGATGGACTGATGACTAAACAATTATTAGTCATCCTTCATTCTTGGAAAGACTAGTGATGACGGTAGAACGTGGAAGATGGACTGGACGGGACTATTTTCTTATCCAAGTGGACTAAAACTATCCTGCCCCTTGAAAAGTGCCGGATCATCTGGGATGTGGACGATGGACAGGACACGACGAAGATCGTCCAATCTGCGTCCCCGCAGTAGTATAGTGCCGGATCGTCTGGGACGTGGACAATGGATGGGTGTGACGAAGATCATCCCATCCAACATCCGGAATAGGTGCAGGGACGTGTACTGGATGGTTTTTTGTCTGAGTGGACGAAAACCGTCCTGTCCGTCTGTCTCAGGAAGATTTTTTTGTCCTGGAATAAAAAAACCGTCCACTCTGTATTCCAGCAGTATAATGGCCATTGTTGACTTGGACTATGACCATCCGTCATTTGTGGTGAAATGAAATGAGACGGACTGATGACTAAACGGACATTCATTCAGCCCCGTCCCCACCGTCCAAAATCGTCATCCGTCATTAAACCAACAAGCCTGTTAATTCTTGGTAGCCATCAGCCCAAACCAGCCCGGCCCAATTCCAAATCCCTGCAACTAAAACCCTTGCAATTTGCAAAACCCTGGGTCAGCGGAGGGGAGAGAGATTCTTGCACGGGCGACTCTTCCTTCATGAAGGGAGCTCTCTGCTCGATCCATGCTCAGGGAGCATCTCAGATTAGGGTTCCAAGCTGAGGCTCGAATTTTGGCGTCGTCTCCTTCCCAAGATCTCCGGCGAACTCCGCTCTGTAATTTGAGCTCCGTCTCCCGCGGAAGGGCGCCAAATGGAATCGGCGGAGGTTCTCTTCTCGCCTGCGTCGGCAAAGTGGTGCGAACTCTCAACTGGAATGTCGTCAAGAAGATGGTGTTATCAGAAATCGTCCGCAGGTATGGCCGTCTCCACGCCATGCAGAGCTTCGGAATCCTCCTCGCCGTTTTCTCCTCCGCGAGGATGCTCAGGGCATCGCAGCGGCTCTGCAGGAAGATCATTGATTATCACAAAATTGACAATGTTAACGCAATGGTTGGATCGCTGGTTGCCCTGGTTAGCGCCTCACGGGGTGCCCTAACTTTGCCTTGGGTTGTATCCTCCATGATCAAGGCCTACGCTGATCGAGGAATGGTCGAAGAAGGCGTTGGGTTGCTACGATTCGCGAAGGATGTCGGGACGGAGGTTGATTCCCGGGCCTGCAATTTTATGCTCAAATGCGTTGTCGAAAGGGGGAAGGCTGATCTGGCCTGGTGGTTGTTCTCTGAAATGAAGAATTCCGGTCCTTCGCCGAATTTGTACACCTTCAACATAATGGTGAGCTTCTTCTCTAGAAAAGCTTCCTTGGATTTGGAGAAAGCCAGGGAAATTCTTATAGAGATGGAGACGAAGGGCTTCTCCCCGAGTGAAGTCTCCTACTGTTCATACCTCCAAGGACTCTGTCATGGCGGTGAATCTGAATCCGCCTGGGCTTTCCTCAGAGACCTGGTTAACCGACGACTGCCCTGCAACACTCGCTGCTTCAATGCTGTTCTTCAAGCATTCTGCCAGAGAGATCAGCTTTGTAGAGCTCGTGATGTTGTTCGTGTGATGGGGGAACTGAAATTCGCCCCCGATTTATACAGTTACAGCATTCTGATTGACGCTGTTTGCAGAAATGGGAATCTTCTCGAGGGTATAAATCTGCTCGAGAAGATGGAGTCTGCTGGGATTAAGCCCAGTTTGGTGAGCTACAGCTCGATTTTGTTTGGTTTGTGCAAGATCGGTCAGATGGATAGAGCAGTTGAGATTTTTGAAAGGATGAAGAACTGCGGGTACGATCACGACGAGGTTTCTTATGCCATCGTCTTGGATGGACATTGCAAGGCAGGGAATTTCTCGAATGCCCTTGATCTTATCGGAGAAATGGTTAGGAATAATCAGAAACCCGATTTATTTCACTACAACAGCCTGATTTCTGTTTACAGCAAGGCAGGACGATTGAGTGAATCATTGCAGGTTATTCAACTCATGAAACTTAACGGCGTTTCACCTAATGCAGTCACTTGCACGATTCTTGCGGACGGGTTTATTAAGCAAGGATTTGCAGAGGAATCTCTAAGGATCGTTGACGAGCATCGACGTTCAAGCGGGATCATCAACAACTTCATGTACGGTGTGTTGATCAGTGGTCTGTGCAAGAACAGAAGGATTAGCGATGGTTGGGTGGTAATAAAATCGATGGAAGAATCGGGATTGGTTCCAGACGCGGTAATTTATTCCACGTTGATCGAAGGTTTTGCCAAGTTTTTTAAATTAGACGAGGCTTTTGGATTGTTCGGGAGGATGATGAAGCATGGGATCCCGCCCAATGTCATCACATACACCAGCCTGATTAACGGTCTTTGCAAGAACCGCAGGATCTTTGAAGCTCTGGCTATGTTCAGAGAGATGGGCAGAATGGGAATAAAACCTGATGTGGTAGCCTTTACTTCGATTATTGATGGGCTTTGTCGGGCGGGCGATGTGGGCATGGCGTGGAGATTTTATGAAATGATGATGGACAGCGCGATTCATCCTGATGTAGTGGCTTTTAGTGCTCTGATTGATGGGTTTTGTCGGACGAATCAGATGGATAAAGCGAGGGTCTTAGTCGGTGAAATGAGGAAAGCTGGTGTTGTTCCTAATCTGAAGACCTACTCGTCATTGATCTATGCGTATTGCCGCAATGGTCAGCGGGATGAAGCTGCCAAGTTATTTCAGAAAATAAAAAATGAGGGTTTTTTTTCTTCCCCTGGAGTTGGATGAGATTTGATGGACTTCTGCCCAACTATGAGTCTCTCTCTCTCTCCCTATCTGTCTAAATATCTATCTATCAATCCTTTTTTTTATAACTTATTTGAGTTTCTTGAAGATATAAACTTTCGTCCAAAACATTTTGAGTTTCTTGAAAGTATTAATTCATCGTTTGATGTATCTTTTTTAAAAAATGAGTATATATCTCTCCATCATTAGATAGAGAGAGAGAGGGAGAGGTGTTATGATGAGAATATGCATCATGATTTTTTGATAATAATTCTTAAAAGGATATGATCATTCAGTAATTTATTCATCCATGTTTCAAACCCAGATTCTTGCGGCCTCCAATCGGAAAAGTGGTTCCCCGAAGCCGCCGGCATCAGAGAAACGGGCTGGAGTGGCCAACATGACCCACCATGTTACATTTTCTCTGGGTACTTTTCAGGAATAGTTTTGATCACATCATACTGATTCAAAAACTATTTCTACTTGTTAATATGGATTCCGTGTCATACGCAGGAATTTCGGCTGGGACACGCCAGACTCTGACTTCGGGATTATTAAAATCCCATCTTTAAGTTCATCTGGAATCGTCGATCTCCGCCGTCGTTCAATGAGATCACAAGATGGAGTTTCTCGTTTTCTTGCAGATTGTGGAAATCCCCAATTCTATTTAACCAGGATTATTCAACTGATTTACAATTGTATGCAAAGTATGAATTATGTTGGGACCCATGCAAAGATAAAAAGCTACAATTTTTTGCCATTTGTGCGAGGAATTTCTGATTTTTAAAATATTTTAGAAAGTTAAATCCTACGAACTACAGAATAATAAATTGATTGATGAGGAGGGAGTGGGGGGCGGGGTTAGTTTTGGAGAGGCAAAGTTGTCATCTTTGGGGGCCCTTTTTCTCCTCTTTTGCACAGCATCTCGAGGGTGATCTTGATCTTCTTCTCGCCTCCCGGAGACCCTTCTCGCTATCCGATCTTCAGCCTTGAGACGCGAGCAAGATGTCTTCTCCAAGCAAGCGCCGAGAGATGGACCTGATGAAACTGTAAATGCCCCTGAATTCTTTTTTTTCGGTCTCATCTTCTTGCGATTTTCTTGAACTCCTTTGCGAACTTTTTCCCGTCGCGTCGTAGAATGATGAGCGATTACAAGGTCGAGATGATCAACGACGGGATGCAGGAGTTCTACGTGGACTTCCACGGCCCCAATGAGAGTAAGAATGCCCTTTTACCCCTGATAATAATCTCCTCTACCCCGGTTTCAGGGAACTTCATTCTTTAGTCTTGGATCATCTTGATTCTTCATGGGTTAATTTTCGTTCTTGGTTTGTCGGTTGGATTTTGTAAACTTGTCCGAGACGACCGGATTCACCGACTAGAATCTGTAGATGATCCTGCGGCCGATATTCGGTCCGACTTGTCCGCGATTCCCTTTTGGTTCGATTCTTTCTTCGTTTATTTTCTCTTTTTGTATTCTATGAATGTCTTAGGTCTTTACCAAGGGGGCGTGTGGAGGATAAGAGTGGAATTGCCGGATGCTTATCCTTACAAATCTCCTTCCATTGGATTCATAAACAAAATATACCACCCAAACGTTGATGAGATGTGAGTTTTTCAACGCCCTCAGTCCCGAAAAAACATGTCAACGTTCTCCAAAAATTCCCTGTGATCATTCTGGTGTTGCTGAATTCAGGTCTGGCTCGGTCTGTTTGGACGTCATTAACCAAACGTGGAGCCCTATGTTCGGTTTGTCATTTTTGTTAATCTAATATTCTTTCCGATTTTTATTTTTGAGTTTGCTTTAATTTAACACTTTCGCATGTATTAATTTTGTGCCCATATTTTCTGTACTTTTCAGATCTTTTGAATGTCTTTGAAGTTTTCCTTCCACAGCTACTTCTGTATCCTAACCCTTCTGATCCTCTAAACGGAGAGGCTGCTGCGTTGATGATGCGTGATAGATCTGGCTATGAGCAGAAAGTGAAAGGTATACATCCTAAGGCTTTCCTTTTCGGTTTCCTTCATCATCTTTACTAACTTTTCAATCAGCCATTGGCTCTTTTTTTTTGATTTTATACGAAATTCCATCTGAGTTTACTCTCCCGTTTTCCATATCTTTAAATGAGACGCGTTGTTTGTGGGGTTTTTTATATTGATGAGAAATTTTCCCACGAGATGCTACTGGAATTCAGGCTGAAACTTTTCCTCTTTGGTTAAGGTTCATGATGATTCATATCGTTTTGCAGAGTTAAGAGCATCTGTGGGATTGTAAAAATTCTTATCAGGGCTGCCCCCCAATTATTTTTCAAATCTCTCCATTTTTGCGTATGATCTTTTCACTCTGTCGAATTCATGTCTTTAACCCACTGGTGTCCTTCTGTGCTTCGATTCTTAATGAAGAACACCCGTGTTTCTGATTTTCGAGTAGCACCACATTCGGATTTAGGAATCATGCAATTCGTCATGGGTATCCTATTATTATCTAAGCGTTCAGTTGTAGGCATTACCAAAATAGTACATCCCCTTTAATTTGATGTTGTTATGCCTGATCATCTGCTAACTCAACTCTTCATACCCCTACAGGGAATCTTACCGTTTGTTTCCATTGTAACCCCATATTCTCTGAACCTAAAGGCCAAACATTGCATACGACCATTATAAACTTTGACTATGTACCCTGCTGTTCTCTAATTTCAAACATGGATCGTTTTTGGGAATATGTTTCCTCCGACGAAATAGAGAGCAGTCAATGAGGACCGTAGAACTCTCGTCTGGATTGACAAATCTGGTCTTAACAAAATCAGTGTTCGGGTTAATTTCGTATCTTATTTTCCCAGCCAAAATCTTTTTTTTTTCATAATTTGTCAATTATTCCGGAAATATTTCTTGTTTGTCTCCTCAGAATACTGCCAGAGGTATGCCAAGGCAGAAGACATTGCTGGGCCAGCTGAAGAGAAGTCCAGCGACGAGGAACTGAGCGAAGAAGACTCGGACTCTAGCGACGAGGCAGTCGCAGGGAAAGCAGATCTCTAAGAACGCCATGACCTCTTCCTTGTACATTTTATTTTTACAATCCTTTTAAAATCCAATGAACGAAATGAAAAAAGGGAGACACCACACTCGTCTCTTGTTCTCTTTAGCTTTGTAAATAAGTGACCCAGCTCCTCTTCTTGCTATTGGGTGCTTGATAGCTGGTTTGCATTTTCATTTTTCCCTAATTTATGGCAGGATGTCGTAATCGGCTTACTAATTTGAGTGCATTATTCTCCCATCTCATGCCTCATTTGAGCACAGAATTGGCTAATTATTTTGTTAGATTAGTATTGTACTATCCTTTAGAATGGTATGCATTTTTATCTTGCAAATGATATATATCTGGATGTTCCAGCTATTGTTAATATTCTCATCTGGAAGTTCAAATGTCTCAGAACAGTCTACTCCAGAGATTTCTGCATAACCTTTGGTTACTATGTATCCAACTGTCATTCTATTTCACCAGATCATTATTCATTTCATGTTGAATTTCTCGATGCAGAGTATGGCTTATCTCATGCCACATCTATGCATACATAAATTTCATCTCCTTAGGTTCATATCATCAGTTGAAGTTATCTAGCATCCCAAAAGGTTCATAGCATCAGTTGAGATTATATTTTGTGTCATATATATTGGATCCTTAGCAATGAATCAAAATATCCTTGGTTGAAGTTGTGTCCTGACTTCTGGTAAATGACTCTCAATTTCACCTGTTAATCTATTTTGATAGAAATTTTTTAGCGGAGCATGCTAGAATCCATCTCACAAGATGGATGGGAGTGTATCTTCTGAATCTCAACAGTGTAAAATTGTTCCTGAGACCACATGGTGGACTTGTGGTTCTCACGTACTGCTTGATCCTGAGACCACGACTACTTGATCTAGACCCACATGGGCATGCTGTGTTACAAAACTACCAATAAACTTTAAATAACTGGCCCAGTTTCTACACTTATGTATGCCCCATAGTATCATGAATAATGCCTTAATCCCAATCCTTATAAAATTACATTAGATGGGATAATTAAACTTCTAATAACAATAGATGCGCATTAAGATAAGTGTAAAACCACATGTAAGATCTAAGTAGGATACTGTCATTGGCCATCAATTAATAAAGTGTGTGTCTGTCAATAAGACTTCTCCCAAAGATAAATAAGGCTATTGTTATCCAATAATAATGTCCAGGTTACTTATAGAAGATGCTCAATTTGCTCAGTTTAATGCCACGTGAGGTTTCATTTACCACCCTGGGTCATTTAATAAATCCATAAAATTGCCAATTTTAGTCCTTAGCATTATCAGATCAGAAAACATTGGATCACTCTTTTGAAAAAGATAAAATGTATTTTTACTACCAATTTTTAGTTATATAGTCATTTCATTTGACTCATCGATTATCTGAACATATAGTAGTAGAATCATTTTACACCTTGATTATTATACTATAAAGATATAGAGAGATGGGTACCATTTGAAATTGAACAAAGTATTCCGTAAATGTACAATTATTGGTTTGTTAATTGTGGATGGTGGAAAACAAGTTGCTTGAAGTCTTAAGATTGATTGCCATTGTTGGCTTCAAATATTTGAGAGAGAGATTGAGACAATGAAAAACATCTTTTTTATTGAAATTTCCTTGGAGATTCACCCATCATAGTGAAGGAAAAAATTGAGGAAGTCATTACCACGTAGAAGAAAATTGATATCGGATAGAGATTGAAAAATCATGTTATGAATGATTAGAGATTACAGTCAGATTGATCTTCATATCGATTGAGAGTAGTACATGTGGCTAGATTGGATATGTTTGTGTAATCTATATGTTGATTAAACATTCTTCATATCAAAAGTCTTCTCAGCATACATAGTTTTTTAAGACTTTGACAGCCTCTAATGGTTCTTGGAATGTCTGAACTAGAGAGGAATTGGAGGCTGGAGAAAATAATTACCCATATAAGACCCTGGAATCTGCAAAATCCTTTGGTCTTCCGGAAAGGGAGGGATCACCTCAACCATAGGTTTCTCCTAAAGAGAGGGAAATCTGAAAAATCCCTCTTTCTCCAGGTTTCTTGCTCTAAATAACGTTATATATCTCTCCAGATTTATGTAGCTTGATAAACATTCTCTCTCATTTTTAGTGCTGGGTGAAACATAATCTATCGATAAGGCTCACATTTTTTAAGACCACATATTTCAATTTTATTTACAAAATTGATTCTCTCTCATTTTGCTTCCTCAGAAACAACAATTAGGTAGTATTCATTGTCTAGATACACATCTTTAGAAGGTTAATTACTTCATTGACATTTATTTTTTTAATTATTACAGCATTACTTCATTTCTACTACTTCAACAATGCCCAATTTTTTATTTACATCCTACATTACTTCATCTTGATTACTTTTTCTGAATATTTCACTCGCCTAGCCTCAAGTCTAATCATCTTAGGATTTATGGAATTGGGTAAAGATGGTGTTATTTACGATACACAGTGATGTAGAGACACTGGATGGTGTTTCTATGGATGACCTAGGGCTTCCCAACATAAAAAATTGATTTGCCTACATTCGAATACTTTATCAAAAATAGTAATGATACTTATAAATACATACTTTACAATAGAATGGACATAATACTTACCAGGGATAATACTGTGAGAACATCGAAGTTACGGAAGCACTAGATTGTATGTCATTTTATGGAACACATAGATATAAAGCTTCTTACTGGTGTGAAACCTATCTCAGGTTATTTTATGAAGAGTTAAAAATAGTTAGGCAAAACTCAGGAGGAAGCAAAGTCACTTTCTTCGGATCCAATTGTGAGTGTGGATCTGCCTTTTTCTCTCATTGGGATAATGCATATCCAAGTGAGAAGACTGTATGGTGTAGCAACAGAAATATTTACAAAAGAAAAATTAAAACTCAAAAAGTGTTTTTCAAATCAATAGAGAAATTATTGCTCACTATGGACACTTTGATGCTTCCAACTGAGTTTCCACGCTTAGGATCATCGTGCATTCGATTGACGAAACATGGGCCCTTCACGCACGAGTTCTCAATGTTCATAAATTAAATGGTTCTCATTAAGGTGCATATTTGGCGAAGGTATTATCCACCGTGCTGTAGGATTATAATATCATAGATAAGGTAAGTTATTATTAATATTTTATAATGAACTAAGTGTTGGATTATAGGGCATCGATCTGGATAAAAACTCAAAACGATAAGCAGCAAAAGACTTAGATGAAGTCATTACGGCATCAACACAACATGAAATGAATCACTTGTGCACGCATCACATTTGTGATTTCTTGAACCCTCATGCGAGATGAGTCGAGATGCTCATGTGTGAAGCCTCTAGATGTATCCACATGATCCTCAACACGTCGAGGATCCTCCTTCGCCCTGACGACCTCCGTTCACCTTTCACCGTCGTTGTTATGTCATTCTGATCAGATTGACAATTTAGAGGAGCTATGGGGAGAAGAGAGAAGAAGGGGACGTGCCCTGAACAATTTTGGCATAGGTGAATTTTATTCAGGGCCTCCTTCCGCTATTTATACTAAGTGGGTAATTTTTATAAAAACTCCGAGCTTTAAGTAAATCTTCCGACATACAAACGACCATTTTTGTGTGACCCTCTAAGCCCCTGTATCGGTCTAGTAAAAGCCTCCAATGACCTAATAATCTTTATTGGCCTTCCAAATTAATTAGCTATATCATCATATAGATTATTTAATGTTGGATCAATTTAACCCAATTGATAGGTCGAGTCTCTAACCCATGGGATGCTAAACTACACCTCGTGCTCTAGAAGATACAAATGAGTATGTATCTAGGAACACATGGAACATGTTTGTCATTGGTTACCATGCACATATAGTCACTCCTTCGCTTAACACTCCTACGATGACTCTGGGTATGGTCAATTCTCAAACCTTGGCGGGTCACCTGAGTTAGTAGTGATGCTTTAGTAAAACATTGAAGAACTCTTCTTTGATATTTCAGTGCCTTGGCCGAGGACTTTATATCATCGTCTTCCTTGAGTTGTATCCTCCTACATTGAGGGTGGATGATCCCATCTTGACCACTCAATCATCTTCATGAATTTCATGATGCACTTGAACTAAAACTGTTTAGAATCCCATGAGTAGGAATTCATAGGTCATAGTCAAAGTACAACTGTCCATCCACAGTATGTTGTTAGTGTCTCATGTCTATGGACCACTTGCAAAACTATGACGTGCATCAACTTGATTGACAGTTTGGTATCAATTCACAGTATGGTATCAGGGATTTGTGCGGATCAATTCAATGAGTTCTTTATAGTGAAGATTACCACTATCTATCCTTAGTGTCTCCGCAATGATAGCTAAGGGACCAACCATATCATATGGTTAAGGCTAGCTAGTGCTATTCAATGTAGATAATTTTATGTCCTTCTCGAGTATCGTTCACACACTAATATTTAGACTACTGATCTTCGTATTACGATCTCATCGTAATTCACTAACTTCTATCTTGTATTCATGACATTCATTATAAGCATCACACTTGTAATATAATGAATATATATTCTATTAATGAACATGGAATGATATATGGAATCTGTGTTGGAAACATATATTTCCATCACTAAGAACTAAGTTTACATGTGTTTTTCTCTTTTTCTATGTGCTTTATATCTCAACTAATAGCACCAATAAGAATAAAACCATGGTTGAGAATTTGAAAAGTTCATGAAGGGTACTGGCTGATATTTCATCAACCAATATTATTTTTTATAATTATATTACTTCTTCATATTACAATACAGGGATGAAAAGCTCACTTTATGAAGACAATGATGAACAGACTGTTATGCAAGGTAACATTCAACTTTATTTTAAAGAAATTCTATATAGACTTTGAAAACTAGGCATGACTCTTGATAAGCATGATATGGACCACGATCATGATAAATATAACTACTTAAAATAAAGAACTCATTTCATTGTAAGAAACACAATCAATAGATACATTTTGTAGACATACCTTTGAATTCCTCCTTTCAATCATCTCTAAACTTAAAAATAGGTTACAATTAATAACATTAATAAAGATCAATAACTGAATAACACCCCCCTCTCGGCAAGGACACCATTCAATATACCATAATTTAGGATTAAATATGTCGTTTAAGGTTTCTGGTTTATACAACAAAATTTAAAACTTCCTTACAAGCATAGAGTGAGCAAGGGTCGAATCCACATATAGCAAGTATTGAGTAAGTAAATATTATCTTCTATTTTTTAAGGATTTTTATGGTTATTTTAGTAAACCAATCCAATTCAACGAAAGAAAACTAGAGAAAAGTGATTTAAAATAATTCTAGGGAGGTCAGAAAATATTAGTTATGTTTAACAAAATATATTCAAATTTATATGATAATTTTGGGAACTTTATAGAAAATAAAAGTAGAAAATGCTAATTAGTTCTAATTAAAATATCTTCTCCAACGCTTTCACATGCCTTGTGATGGTTGATAGAGTAAATGTGAGTGGACTGGAGCTGATGAAAGAGATACCGTGCTGGTTACAATGGAGATGATGACGGATACACCCTGACAAGCACCGTAATTGGAGGTGGCATGATTAATAGTGGAAACCTAGGCTACCGGCGATTATAACCTAGGTAAAAGGGTAAAGATGTGCGTTGGAAAAAGACAAAGATCACACTAACCTCGTCGTCACATACCCAACGAGCTGTGATGCCTTGTCCTCAACTCCAGCACACAAGCCGCAGTAAATCAGTGAAATGATTAGCTCAAAAACACAGATAAAGAAGCAATTCAATTCTAAAGAAAATCTCTCGATACAACAACTAATGCCTACAGATTGATTAAAAAACACGCCTAAGTCCCGACAACGGCACCATTTGACAGGACTTAAATTCGCAGTCATTAAACACAAATTTACACATAAAAAAAGTAAAACATGACTCGGTTAAATGAAAAAATAAAATGCAATATAGTGACGAATCGAGGTCCAATCCATGGAGAAATAGGTGTTTATGGATAAAATTCGCACGTACGAGTGACAATTTCAGAGAATTGAATGAATATTTTACATAAGAATGGCAAATAAATGGCGAAAACACAAAGAGAGATGCGACATCTATCCAATGGATCCAAAATTGTTAGAATCAAATCCCATATCTGTTTCGGATGAGAAATTGCGAATGTAGGAAGTCAGAATAAGAAATTAAAGGGTTTTTTTGTTCTTTTTTAAAAACTAAAATTCGTAGTGAAAACTATAATTCGTAGTGAAAACTATAATTAAACCTAAATAAGCGACAATGTCGACAGAGTCTGTTGGAACTAACCTTGAACGCGCGATTCGGTCGATCCAAGTGCATCAGATCGAGTTCATCATCACCACAAAGTCCCCAATTTAGGTATGAGCATTTAGTCGAACACATGGCGGCTGGTGCTCCCCTTTTTTTTTCGATGGTGAATCTCACCGTCGATGCTTGCTCGTGGCACTCCAGCAGTGGATCTCAGTGTCGACGCCACCTATGCTCACCGGGATCTCCTTCCTCTCCGACTTTGCTCCCCCCAAAAACTTCCAGAACTTGGATTTTTTTCCAAAGGAAATGAGTGACTTTATGTGTACTGTTTGGCCCCTGTTAAGGGTGATCGCGGCCACTCCTGGCTGTCCGATCACCCTTAAGTGGGGGCGATCGGCCCCGATTAGGCCATGTCACCCCGACACAAAAAGGGGAAAAACGAAGAGAGAGAAAGTGAGGAGAGAGACTTAGGAGGAGGAGCCGTCACCGCCGCCGTCCACCGTCATCGCCGTCATCAGACCACCCCCATCGGGCTGTCCCCGCCACCGTCGGGCCGTCCCAGTCCCCAGGAGGCTATCGCCGCTGCCGCCGGGTTGTCGCCATTGCCTTCATGGTCGTCGTGGTTGACATGACCTCCTTAGTAGCCATCGCCTCTTCAACAGCTGCCACTGCCTGAGCCGCCATTGCTGCTGCCTCACCGCCGCGCCGCTTTACACCCCGCTGGCCGGGCTGAGCGCGGATCTGTCGGTGCCGAGCGTGCCGCTCTGTCGGGGTCGAGCGTGCTGTTGTGCCGAGGTCACCTGGAGTGGCTTTCCCCGCGTGGGGCTATCTTGAGTGAAGCTGTATGACCTGTAAAATGAACCAGGCGGGCGCGGAACACACACCCACATTAGCACAAAATTAATCAAGGATATTAAAGCTTAGCTTGAATTGAAATAATTCGCTGGGGATATCCCCGTGTTGGCCATCCAAATTGGGTGAAATCTTCACCCAATTTTTCTATCCTCATAAGGCTTCAAACTCATTCATCCTCCATTTCAAATGTATGAAATTCACAGATTCATATTCAGTGCCAAACTTGGCATGCTGGTCTTGAAAAACAACGCTCGACATGCAATGGTGAAGAACCATGAAATTTCTTAACCTGCTTCCTGCAATCATAAAACTCCAAAGAGAATAATTAATTCACATAAAGGTTTGACCTTGAGAAAGGTCCAACCTGCAAATCACATCATAGTAATAATATATTCAAGAAAATATGCAAATCGGTGATGAAATGGAATGAATGTGAAAATGTTAAAACTATCAGATAACGTGTATCAAGTCCATATTAATAATGAGTTAATATTGGTTATAAATGGCACTAATGCATATCATGAGAGCACATTATCAATTTGTCAAAATTTATATGAGAACAACCACATATAGTACATGAGATTACTGTGAAAATTAGCTTGTATTTGTGATTATTACTAACATCACTTGAAGTTGAGGTTTATGTTCCCCGTTGCAACAATGTTAGACCTAAGAAAGAGGCTTCATGTCGGCAAAATACATATATATTTTTGATGTCCTTATGAATTAATTTTACTAAGCCAAATAAAACCTGTAATTATTTAAACTCACTCAAATACGTGTATAGAAGGAGTGAGGCCATCTCCATAGAGTGCCCTTTAGAGGTGAGCCTAATGACTGATTAGGGTTTGGGATAGTAAGATGATAAAAATACTGTTTAGAGGAACTAAGTATAAATAAGATAATAGAAGAGATGAGTAATACTAATAAAAAGAGTAAGAGGATAATATCAATAGAGACATGAGTTGAGTATATCCCCAATAATTTTAGAGGGCTTTAAAGAATTTGGTAGAGAGGGACAGAGAGAAATATGAGATAACAGGAGGACTTTGGAAGAGTATTGATAGTGTTATATGTTAGGAGTAGTTTATAATCATGGAGTATGTTTATATAAGTTTAAATATTTAATCTTTAATTTTTTATGAAATAAAATCAGGAGAAACTAGATAGATCCATTGACACTCGGTTGGTGTTTTACATAATACCTCAAAGAGTCAGTGTCACAAAACAAGATGAAATTACTTCCTCCTCAAATCAAGTTAATTTATGCTCAATCCAATATGTTATTAATCTATTTTTTATCCAGATCAAAAGAATAAAACTACCAGATTTGCCTGATTTGAAGAACATGGGGTGGGGACGCCAATCACAATCTGATGGAGGCAAATTGTTCAATTATTTTAATTTATCGTTGTAAATTTAATTTGCCTATAATAAAATAAATTTAATAAAAGTATAACTCACTCACTGTGTAGTGTGAGTAAGGTCGTCTCCACAGGGACTGGCCTTTAGGTATGTATTCAATAAATGAGTTGTTAGTTAAGATATAGTAATGATACTAAAGATAACGAATATAAGAAGAATTGAGTAATTAGTAAATAGAGGGAATATTAGTTTAATAGGATAACTAGATAAGAGAGAATAACATATATTATTTTTATATATTTTATTGATATTAAGAATAATAAATAACTAAGAGATTAGCTATTCTAGTTAACAATGATTGATAGTGATATAACTAGTGAAGAAGTATTTAGTACTTAATAAGAGTAATTAGTAAGAGGATAGAAGAAGAGTTAGATAGATGGGTATATATAAACTAAGAGAGGACGATAGGGGTTAGAGAAGTATTTTTATATATATACCAAGAATATATATATGGTGGACGAGTATTAAGTAATTATCTAACTATAATATACTAAGTAATTGTTTATATAAGTATAGAGAGATATTGAGTAAAGAGGTAGTAATAGAGATTAAGAAGTATTTATATAACTATAAGATAGACTATAATCATAGAATACTACTCATATAGGTAAGAAATTTATTATAGGTAGTTTTAGATGTTTTTATATGATTTATATTTTTTATATGTTTTTATATAGTCGATTCAATGAAATAAAGGGTGATTTAGTGGAACACCCGAGAGGTGCTTCGATCCAATCCCCGCAAGGAGATCGCAATGTAAGGGAGTTGTTTATTATTTGATTAATAGTAAGTATATTTATGTATTTTATATAGATTTTATAATAAAATCGAAGACAAGAGGGTGATCTGTCGAACTCCCGTGAGGTGTTCGACAGAATGCCTGATAGAAGATGGAATAGTGGAGGAGAAGTATGTATTTAAATTTTTATAAGATTGAGAAGGAAAAACTTATATCAATCGCAAAAATCAACTAATGCAGTTCAGATGTTTAAGAAAATGCACAACAGAAGTCCCGGTGATAATTTTGGTCAAAAACTCAATTCTAACTAGATTTAACTAAACCTAATACATCCAGAGCATGAATCAAATGTAGAGCTTCATCAACATACTTGAATCACCCTGATTCGAAGATGAGAGTGGCGGTGCCGGCCGCCGTCACCTAGCATCGATCTACGAGTTCCCTCATTCTTCTCCTTCGTCCAGGTGCGAATCCACGGAAATCGCTGTGACAGAAATGTGATGGATGACATGACGGTGACACTGACGGAATGCAGGGGTTGTGACGGTGACGGTGACGCTTGACGTGTTGTACCTGACGGTGACGGGATACCCCGAACGTGTGACGTGACGAAATGTCCATCACGGATGACGACCGTGACGGATTTTTAATGCATTTTAATAATGCATTTATTGACAGAGAAGGTAAAAATTTTATTGTTTTATTAAATACATTTCTATAATTAATTTTTTGCCGAGAAATGTGTATAATTTTTTCAAAATTCATTTCTTGACAAGGAAATTAAGGATTTAGTGACACATTCTTTAATAGAATCGAATAATTTTTTTACCGATTAAAATTTGATAATTACATTTTAATAATGAAAATTATGAATTTAATAATTTAATAAATTAATATATTGATGGAAAAACGAAAGATTCAGTGACTTATGGTTTAATATGTTGTGATAATCAAATTATTGACGTAAAATTGGGAATATAAATAATTTAATAATTAAGTTCTTGATTGAAAATTTTAATATTTAGTGAGGTTTTTAGATGCCGGACGAGGACGGTGTCGTCGTCCGGACGGGTATCGAGATGATGCTCTAATACCAATTTGATGGCAAACGTCGTCGAGGACGTCGTCGAGGACATTGTCACGTCGGTACCAAGGACGATGGCTCGGTACCTAGATAGGGGTGTCAGACGTTGACGGCGTCGTCGTCTGATGGATGGATAAAACCCTAAAGGGTAGTATGTAACTACAATGTAATGAGTAATGAGTGCATCCTACATGTCGTACATGCAGGTTCTAACTCAAGGGAGATGCCGAGCTTCAAGCTCCGAAGGGGTCGCCGGGTGACGACGATGGTGGCCTTTTGAATCTCGTCAGAGGGATGAAGACGTCTACGGTTGAACAGAATCTATCCGTAGAGCTCGCACGTAACGGACAGACTCATCCGTAGCGGTAAGAGGCTCACTTGTGTTCGTAGTTTTCTCTCAATTCTTTCCTCTCTCACCTACCTAGCCCGAGCACGGTGGAGTCAAGACGAAAGTAAACTGCAAGGAGTAATATAACGAGCGGGCGGGGAATGACATACCTCGTCGGCGTGCGGCTCGTGTGCAGATTCATCGTCAATAGTGACAACCGGTGCGGGTTGCTGTGGAGAGGAGCCAGAGAGCATTGGCGACTCGACTTGCGGCGTAGCGTAGGAGCGATTAACGAAGGTCGTAGGAGAGAAGTCTAGCAGCGTCGACTCGATCCAACGCCAACCGGGCTTCAGCGAGACAGTGTCCGAACATGCGGTGACCGAGGGCTGGGCAATTCTGTCCCCAGCTCAAGCGCAGGCGCGAATGGGATCGAGAACGACGGCACAACAATCCTCCGCAAGGCATTTGGCTGACGACGGAAGAGACATTGACCCCCGAGGAAACTCAATCAGGAGGGCGCTTGGGTGAGTCAGTACTAATGTTGGGTCGGGCAGCACAGACAGTGCAAAGACATATCATATAGTCATAGGAGATGACCGGGGATGGCACGGTCAACTATCAGACAGTTGGCGAGCTACGATGCAGATCGTCTAATTGCCAGGTATCGGTGGCAGGAGTTGCCGTTCGGTACCCCAACAATTGTGGGGTGGACCGGTGCGGCTGGGTGACACGTGCCTCGGTCTTTCCAGTAAATCCGTCCACTAGGAAGAATGACAATATCATCTTCCGATCAAAGGTGCCAGTTGTGGCCTGGTGCAATCCCTCGCGCGAACAACACCCAACAGTCTTTGGGCGGCTGACCAGAGGGAATCCTAGTCGGATGTAGGGCCCTCACACACACAGGCAGCACCAAATCTTCACGAGAGTGACCGCAGAACGGGGCAGGTCAGTGACGGAACCGCGCGACCGCTATGCTGAAGGGTGTGTGAGTCTCCGCGGTCGGAAATGATGACCTGTCAACGTCAATGGGCCACAGTCCGAGGACATTGAACCACGCGGCCGCTATGCTGAAGGGCGTGAGAATCTCTACAGATGGAAGGGAAGCTGACGTCGGGATATGGGGAGGGTGAAATCCACCTTCCCCTCTCCTGGTAATCTTCTCTCCTGCGATGCTCCTTCTTCCTTCCTCTCTTCGCTCCTTTCTTACTCTCACGGTGAGACTTGGATGGCAATGATAACTCCCAACAAAATATTCCAGATCTATTGAACGTGGTGCCCATCATGGCCTTATATAGGGCCATGATGGGCCCCTTACAATGAGTCCAACAAGGGGGAAAGGGGGGGGGCAGTCCAACAAGTGGGACCCTTATATAATGGGCCCCCATTACAACAAAATAGAAAAACATAAAAGGGGAAAGGGAGGGAATCCAAATTACTAAGGACCCCCTTCCAAAATAACGACAAAGACACACAGAAAAATGATGGACAAAACGACGTACATGATATGACGACGGCGACAAGAGGAAGGGGCGAAATAAATCAAAGCACGATAAAGAAACGAACGATATTTCACCTGGGAAGTTTGAAGCCGGGTGTCTTCGTTGGCACCTTGGTGTGCCGGTCGGGCGGAACGCTAACCGACGGGCCGTCGATGACGAGAAGGACGGCACTGAAGTCGTCTCCGAGGGAGCAAGCTTGCGTGCTCCATCATTTTTCTTGAAAACAATTTAATAATTATTTTTAGGAATGTGAAATTATAAATGTAATAATTAATTTGTTGACAGAAAAGGTAAGAAATTTATTTGTTTTTTAAATACATTTTAGTAATTATTTTGTTGCCAGGACATGCAAGAAATTAACTTCGTAATTAATATATTGACGGAGAAATTAAGGATTTATTGACGCGATCTTTAATAGAATTGAATAATTTTTTTACGGATAAAAAATTCATAGTTTAATAAATTATGAATATAATAATTTAATAAATTAATATATTGATGGAAAAATGAATGATTTACTGGCTTATAGTTTATTATGTTGTGATAATCAACGTATGGACGTAAAATTGGGAATATAAATAATTTAATAATTAAGTTCTTGATTGAAAAATTAAATATTTATTGAGGTTTTTCTTGAAAATAATTTAATAATTATTTTTATGAATGTAATATTTAATTTGTTGACGCAGTCTTTAATAGAATTGAATAATTTGTTCACAGATTAAAAAGTCATAGTTACATTTTAATAATGAAAAATATGAGTATAATAATTTGGTAAATTAATATATTGATGGAAAAATGAAGGGTTTAGTGACTCACCAAATGACTTTCATTTCGTTCACTAGTCATGACTTTCATCAATATAATAATATAATTAATTAATATAATGATGGAGAAAATGCCGAAATTTTCTCATTCAAGAAGAATGTGTAATAAAAACAATAAACACTCACGTTGACAAAGCAAAATGAAAATTTACTGTAACAGAAAATAAAAAAATGTCCACCAAGTTTGCAAATCGTTACAACATTTGAATGTTTGCAGCTTGGACGTTAAAAAATTCAAGAGCCGGTAACTGCACCTTCATCCACATATATTCGTGGGGATTTTTGCAGCATTAGGGCAGTAGTTTTCTCTTCCAGTGCTCTTTGTCTCTCTGAAACAATGGAGAGATTGAGGGAAAGCGCGAGAATTTCAAGGCCACATTCAACGAGTGGAAGTCGTGACAAGGGGTTTGTGGGGTAGAAGGTACGGCTGAACGCTTGCCATCCTACAAGAGAAGATCCACCGTCCAATAAGCAACTAGGAACCAAATAGTTGGACGCATTCATCCAAATTTAATCATCTTAATTCAGGACATGATGATCTCAACTAAAATTTAAAATTAACTATTTCTAGTGATAAATAAGACATCTAATCACATTATCACACATTTAAGATAATATTGATTCCCCTAACAAACAATTGGATACGAGCTTATATTGGAAACAAAAGCTGAGAACATTTCACACTACAAGCCTTGAATGATACACGGGGAAGAAACTTTTATTTTTAAAGAAATCCTTCCCCTACAATGGAATTAGGAGGAGATTTATTTCACCTGCCTCTTCCTGGCATGAAGGAACACATACAGGGTAGAGACACCCACAAATAAATAAATAAAGTTGAATATTTTGGCATGAAAAAGTTGGAATGTTGTGAGGCCAGGGATAGGAATGAATAAAATAAAATGGGTCTGCGGTTGCCATGGTGAGAAATACATAATAGAAATGATTTCGTTCTAGAACAAAAGAACTAGCTGTCTCCAATATGTCAAAGAAATGATCACATCACACGACAATGCCTCATCTAATTGAGAAATATCATATAGCCAGCAATATTTCAAATGATCTCTATTTTGAATGTGGAGACTAAGAGACTATACGCGTCAGTTACTTCTTGAAAAGTACCAAGCTGAGAAATTTACACGACCTAAATGAGGAAGGGATTACCCCCCAAAACTTCAAAATCACAGAAAGTAAGGGACACAAATGACCTTACCTAAATCAAAGTAAAGACATGTAGAACAGTATTCTTATCTCAAGTCCTGAGTGAATATTCTTTGAGGAAGATTGGTTTCAGAAGATACAGTTCTATCATTTTTGTCAAAAGTCAAAAGTCATCGTCTAAACGAATTCCACACTAAATTAATCACCATTCAATCAGGTGAATGGATATAAACAACCTTTGGTTTCTGATGGGAGTCAGTACGAGCGAAGCGGGAAAATCGGTAGATAGAAATGGAGCCCAACAAAAATCGGAAATGGAACAGACGCCATTAAAAACAAAATATTTAATCTCATTGATCCAAATTGGAACACAAGCCACTAAGAAGAAAACAACTTTCACAAGCCAAATTGGAACATAGGCCATCAAAAAGATTTGGGAAATTTGACAAAAATAGGATAACTGAAATAGATAATGTAGAAAGTATTAAGAGCGAGAAAGAAAACTCCGATGAAAAACTAGAGAGAAAAATTATCTTCTAATAACCTGGAACCAAAAGGAAAAACCTAAAGCCAATAACCAATAAAGTGACGCAATAATGAAAGTTCATGCACTGGTCGAGGTTTTATTTTGAAGACACTCCAAGGTTCACTACTAACCTCTCCTTCAGATCTAATGCTTTTAGGACCTCTAGTTGACAAGAGAGTATAACGTTCAGGTATGTTCGGAAGAGAATATAGGTGGTTGGTGTTCAAAATGGATTTAAATATATTGATTGAGAACTCAAAATGGATTGCGAGTTAGTTCAGTTCTCCAAAAAAAGGTACCTGAGCTCGGGGAAGACATCGATCGGTGAAGAAGAATGGAAGAGACAATTTTCCCAACCAAGATCACTGTTGCTACAAAAAAATTGTCAAGTAGAATTACATTAGAAGATTGGACTGATAGAAGTAAATTAAGAGTAACGACTTACACTAGTCTTCATCGTCAGAAAAGTCATTCACACTGTCTCCATTGCACAGATGAGCATTTTCGGCACTTAACCAACACTTGACTATGACCAGGAGCTCGATGCTTTCAGCAGTAAGATGTGCCCGCTTGAAAGTGATGATTGCATGTCCTGCGGAGAATAAATGCTCTGTTGGGGCGCTGGTTGCACATACTGAGAGAAACTCTTGCGCAATGGTAGAAAGTCACGGGTAGGTTCGTGCGCCTATTTGTGCCCACCATCCCAATGTTTTCTCATTGTCCTTCTTCTCCGTTGATTGTAGATATGCCTCCAATTCCTCAGCTGGAGTTGGTACTCGTCGTTCCTTCTCCCTAGCTGGCGTTGCGCCATCAACAAGTTCTGCGAGCCAGTCCTCATCCTCGGGGTCGCTACAAATCATTTCTTGCTTACCATGTTGGGGCATAAGTCGGTGGACAAATGCCAATGCCTCCTCAATGCCATTAGGATCGAGTGATGCTCCCATGTTGAAAGGGTCAAGAATTGTTGCTATTGTTGTGGCTCAGTTTTTCAAATCATCTTCTCATACTTCAACATCTTCCACTTCATGCTCTCCAAGCTTTGCGTATGGACGCAATTTGAGCAGCTGTCATCCTTCTTCCCAATCTGAATATTATAGACATATCAAACTTCAGCAAGATTGTGTTGATATGTCGCATCAGCGCCCTCAAGATGCGGATCACTTCCACGACTCTCACTATCTTCGAGCCACTAACATATTTTGTCATCCTATAAAAAGGCCCTAGAATGTCGCAGAAGTCTGCGAACATTTCCCACTATTCAGTTGAGATTCTCTTGTCCTTATCTGTCACTGACATGATTTGTAACGCCATAAAATCCATGAGTTCTCGCTTCTCCAACACGTCATGCAACGTGTCATGTGTACTGTTCCACTACGTTGGGCAGTCTAATGGGATTTGGTTGTGATTCTTTCGCATGTTGTTGCACGTCTTTACATACTGTCGTCGTCATTGTGTCGATGCTTGGATGCTTGTCATTAATCGCCGAAGAAGGACAATCGCGTCCCCCAGGACGTGGCCACTATTATGAACGACCATTTCTGCATGACTTGCCGCAGCCTCTTGCATGGCATCCAAATCATCTGTATCAGCGTCGTAATCAGGTTCATATGATGTGTTTGCAACGCTGCTGCCAGTACTCCTAAGAGGAAGTGTGGTCACCGATACACGTAATGATTGCAATGCAACCTGGATGATGATGTTCAACACGTGGGGAACACAGGGGACTTGTCGGTTCTCTGTGAAATGGTCATTAATCGACTTGAGTTCCTATGCGAGCAGTGCTATCATCCGCATGTTAGTTGATGCATTGTCTGTAGTGATATATCCAACCTGCATGCTAAAATGTTAGTTTTGCAATTAGATAGTACGACGTAAAATGAAGCCAGATTGGATGTCGTCGACCTTTGTCTTCAACCCGAAGTCTTCCAATGCTTCGATCAGTACTGCGCTCATATTCTCACCATTGTGTTTACCCACTAGCTCGCGTATAGCAAGTACACGTTCACATAGTTCCCACCAGTTTTTCACCCAATGAACCGTGATGACGAGAAGACCACACAAATTCTTGGTGGTCCACGCATCAACCGTTAGGGAGACCTTAGGGACATTTGCTAATAACTCTACGAGCTTCCCCTTCATGATCCCGTATAGCTTATGTGGCGCATCCTTTATTGCCTTTGAACCTGGCGGGTCAACTATCGTCTGCGTGGTGTACTTCCACATAATCTTGAACCGCACATTGTCCACTATGGCCCATGGGGAGTTTGTGAGGCAAAAAACTGTGCTATGATCTCCTTTGTCTTCTCCAGCATCTTCTTGGCAGCACCACCCTGCCTGTAAGCCTCAGTTATTGTACGTTGATCAATATTAGTGCCCTTCAGCTCGTGGTATAGTCTGCTATGACTGAACTCCAAGTGCCTCCAGAAAATGTTTGTAGACCCATCTTTTTGCTGCTTCAACTTATTCTGCAATGGGTCAACCTTTTGGTCGTGGCATAATATACGCCTGACCCAACCTTCGTGAAGTATCGCAATATTTCAGCCTTCCCTTTATGTTTGGGACGTGACGGCCCTACCACCAGTAGAGGGATCTCTTGAACATCCTTCTTCGAGGACTCTACTGCCAAGTCAACGCACCCGTCGTCAATTAGAGTTTCCATTGGCAACTGTGTCGTAGAGAATAGGTGGACGACCTCATTTAGTCAAATCCAAAAAATAAGTCATTCAAATTCAAAAATTAATTGTTCATTCATAAATTTATCTTCGAAGGGAAGGCGAAAAAGCTTCACATTAAAATCCATGAAGAATATCATCACCATTAATACCAGAATCAATAGGACACAAGAACTAGACTTATAAAAAATGAAAAAATTCCCTTCATAAACATATATATTCAAGTTAAGCACCATGACAATTCAATTATAAGTTTTATCATGTAAGAAACGTGGATAAAGCTTCACATTACACTCTATGAAGAAGATCATCACCAATTATGGACCCCATCGACATCAACGTCATTGTCAACAACCATAAGTTATCAATGTCAGCAAAGGTCAATGATGTTGACATTGCCAATTCTAATAAAAGTTTCCTAAAAAATTATCAATGGAAATTCAAAGGTTTACAGCCATATAAGATAAGTAATGAGATTTTGAACTCATTTCTTTTGATACTTAATACACTTTCTGTGAACATAATTTTCACTATTTGAGACTGAAATATAGAATTGTACATAAAAACAAGAAGCCAAATAACTTATGTATAGATAGTTACCTAATAACACGTACGTTGCCAAGACGAGTAGATTCCTGTTGTGTCTTGATCCTGGCTTTCTGCCTGTCGACTTTTGAAATGGCTATCAATAAATCAGACAACACTTATATGCACTGTACAAATATACAAAAAGAAGAAATTCAACAGCATGAGCACTTTGGTAGTATCGACTTTAAAAGATGGCATGGCACCATACCAACAATACATTGATAGTTGCAATTTATTTGAAAATTAAGAAAGGAGAATTAGAAATCAAGAAATCGCAAAATACAATCAATTTCTTTGAACTGAAGAAATTGAGATATAGGGATATCAGAGAATTGGAGATAGGGAGATAGAAAGTTAGAGAATTAGAGATAGAGAGAAATAGAAATAGGGAGATCATAGGGGGAATCGAGAAATAGAAAGATAGAGAAATAGGGATATCTGAGAGGGATGGAGAAATAGAAAGACAGAGAATTGGAGATAGGGAGAAATAGAAATAGGGAGATCAGAAAGGGATCGAGAAATAGAAAGTTAGAGAATTGGAGATAGGGAGAAATAGAAATATGGAGATCAGAAAGGGATCGAGAAATAGAAAGTTAGAGAATTGGAGATAGCGAGAAATAGAAATAGGGAGATAAGAGAAGGAATTGAGAAATAGAAAGATAGAGAAATAAGGATATGGGGAATTGGGATGGAGAAGTTGAAAGATAGAGAATTGGAGATAAGGGGAATTGAGGGTAGATAAATAGGAGATCAGAGAGGGATCGAGTAATAGGGAGAATGAAAATTTGATATAGGGATAAAGAGAAATAGGGATGCCTGAGAGGGAGATTAGAGAGCAATGATTGGATATAGCATGGAAAAACAAAAAAAATTGCACAACTCACCGCTAGAGAGCAAAGAAGAAGATCCACGTGAAAGGAAAAGTTCTACAGTTCTCCACTTCTCCTTCACAAATTGCAACTTGCTAGAGAAGATCAATGTGATCTTCGACGGTCGAAGTTCCGACTTTGAGTTCGACTTCGACGGGCTTCCGACTTTGAGTTCCAACTTGGCGACTTCTACTTCGACTTTGATGGTTGAAGTTCGACCTAAGGGGACTTCAACGCACAGAAGTAGAAATTAGATTACTATGTTTATTAACATAGTAAAATAAATAACATTATTTCCGTGATTGGTGATGGTGACGACGTCACGGTGACAGTGACGTGACAGAACGAGGATCAAGGAACGCATGACGGGTACATGATGGAATTTTTTAGAACCCGCGGACGTGTGATGAGATGGTGATGTGATGAACATTTTGTCACGTCATTGTTCGTCACGCATCGTCATCCGTCCTGTCACATCCGAGGCGTCACATCCCAGGCGTGCCGTTCCCTACAAATAGGCAGGAGGTTGTCACGACCCTCCTACCGCTCTTGTCGCCACTGGACGGGTCTCCTAACGCTCTCAGATCTCAATCGGAAGATGAGAGAATCGGGGGCCTTCGAGGCCCGTTTAACGGATTGGGACAGAGCTCCTAGGCCATCTGATGGAGAGGGATGGCCCTGAGGGTCCATCCATAACCGTTGGATTGCCACGTGGTCCCCCCACACCGGCGTCGACGACCACGGGTGGGGATGGACAGAACTGCCCCTGGCTGTCCAATCTCCCTCATAATAAATCCAACGGGTGTGATTAAATCACAGCCGTAGACCCTTATTATGGTGTACCCTGTTCACACTACGTCACTGCCCCGTAAGCTGTCCACACCAGCTCCTCATCAGCCTTTATTTTCTTTTGATTCACCCACCAAGGGGCCCGCGATCCGCATCAGCGCCCATCAACCAATCAAAGGACCCAAAGAAGATCGGACGGACGAGATCATATCTCTTTAGTTAAATGACCTGAAATGATACAGGCCTTGGGCCAGATCGACTCAAAGCTCGATCATATTTTGTTTTATAATTTCATCAGATCGCGGCCCGTTGGGCCGCAATCCCTTTGTTGTTCATCGGCCTAGCCCCCATGCGAGAGTAAAATAGATAATGGGATTCAAATCCCATCTCAGAAAATACAGAAACCCACAATGCTTTATAAACGTTGGCATGTCTTCTCTATTGAATCATAACACATACCTCTCCTGTACACTGTGACTTAGTTCCTCTATGCGGGCCTGAGTACCCACTATCTTTGTGTACCTTAAGTGGTCGGCTTGGCTGCCTGCCAGGCGCTACCCCTTGCAAGTTGCGGGCGTTCTTGAGCGCTCGTGCTCACCTGCTTGTGGGCTAGCTTGGGCGCTGATGTGCTTGGTAGGCTCCTTAGCCGGCCCAAAAAACAATCATATATACATATATACTTAATAGATGACAAATAGAATAGAAAAATTTATGAGAACAGATATTGAATGTGTTATAAGCCCATGTAACCCCATGTATCATAGACAGACAGGACAGGATCTGTTAGAACACAACATCCATTACAACCAAGATTTTAGACATAATGATAACGACTGTCTAAAATCAGCACTTTTACGATGAAATTAGCCATAATGGATTATAGGAGTTAGAGTTACAGGAATAAGTTTATATATATTATATTAGAAAATTTTAAATTATAAAATGAGAGAGCAAGGATTGGCTGTGAGACTTCGCCGATTGAGAAATCCTAAGCTCAGTACTTGGAGGTTTCACCGATTGAGAACTCCTCAGCTCAATCCAAGGAGGCTTCGCCGATTGAGAACACCTCAGCCAAAAGGCAATGGAGGCTTCGCCGATTGAGAACACCTTATAGGCTTCATCGATTAAGAACACCTAGATAAATCACCGATTAAGATCACCTCAGGCTTTAGAGGCTTTGCCGATTGAGAACACCTTGTTTACTCATGGATAAGCAAAACTCATATATTTTATAAGGGCAAGTATATATATATATATATATATATATATATATATATATAAGCGACGAGCGACAACTTAAACTCAAGTCGAAGTTACTACGCCATCTAAGAGACAGCGAGCCATGTTCCAAGTACTGCAATGAAACATCGAGTTAAGGGAGGCTAGGCATTTACTCACGCGCGCGCGCACGATGCGCAATAGCGAAACCCGCCCTAAAACCGGCGTTTGAGCCCCAAAATGTAGTTTGTATCATCGAAGCCAAAAACTCTCGTTTTAGGCCCACTTTGTCTAAACAGTTTTGAATGTTAGACCCGGATTTTCCAATTCTTTGGAAAAGTAAAAGAAAAGACTCCATACTTACCTTGGAGGTGAATTAGAGAGAGAGCAGCCCCTCGCCTAGGCGGGAGTCCTCCGTTTACTCGTGGTTAAGCAAAACCCTTATTTTACAAGGGCAAGTTTCTGACATTTAATATGTTTTATTATATTGTTATACGCTTGTTATTTAGAAACTTGCCCTTGTAAAATAAGGGTTTTGCTTAACCACGAGTAAACGAGGTGTTCTCAATTTGTGAAGCCTCTAAAGCCTGAAGTGATCTCAATCGGCGATGCCTCTAGGTGTTCTCAATCTGCAAAGCCTCTAAGGTGTTCTCAATCGACGAAGCCTCCATAGCCTTTTATTTGAGGTGTTCTCAATCGGCGAAGCCTCCTTGGACGAAGCTGAGGAGTTCTCAATCGGCGAAGCCTCCAAGTACTGAGCTTAGGGTTTCTCAATCGGCGAAGCCTCACAGCCAATCCTTGCTCTCTCATTTATAATTTAAACTTTTCTAATATAATATATAAACTTATTATTTGTAACTCTAACTCCTATACACCATTTTTAGAAAAATGGCTAATTTCTTCGTAAAATGGCTGATTTTAGACAGTCGTTATCAATATGTTTAAAATCCTGGTTCTATGGGCTGTTTTGTTCTTACAGAATTGTTCTTAGTTACCTATGATACGAGGGGGTATCTAGGCTGATAACACACTTATTATCTGTTCTCAAGATTTTTTCCCCTATATTTGACTTCTAATAAGTGTATATATATATGGCCGTCAAGCCAATCGCACTACATGTTTATTTAAGTTCATTGAATAAAATATTTACGTTCATTATTATTTCGTGTGATGTTTATAATGAAGTACATGATTACATGCAATGACATAGTGAATTATGATGAGATCATAATACAATGATCACTAGTCTTTAATAACGTATTCTAAATATTCCTATTCGATGGATAGTCAAGACGTACATCGAATTATCTGGATAGAATAACACTACGTGATCCTACTTATACGATAACTATAGCTGATCTTGTGGCTATTAGTGTGGCGATACTAAGGACAGACAGTGGGTGCTCTTTGGAGAAAGAGTTCACTGAATTGATCCGTACGAATCCCTGAATAGTATTATACCTAAACGTCAATCAGGTTGATTCATGTGACAGTTGTTTAAGTGATCCACTGACTTGAGACACCAAGGACTTCTCATGAATGGACGACTACATTTTGACCACGACTTGTGAGCCTCTAATCATGGGATTCAAACAAGTCATAACTCGGATATAGTACGAAGCTCACGGAGATGATTGAGTAGTCAAGACGAGATCATCCACCATCGGTCTAAGAGGAGATTGACTCAAGGAAGACGATGCAGAAAAATCCCTGGCCAGGGTAGTGAGGGTATTGGAGAAGGCATTCTCTAATGATCCCCATTACGCATTAGTTCTAAACAAATGATGGATTAGGGTTTGACGATAAACCATACCCTAAGTCGTTCGAGAGTCTCTCGCAGGTGACGGATTATACATATATGGTAACCGATGATGGTAGAGGTTCCATGAGAGAGTTCAACATACTTGGTATCTTCTAGAGCACAAGGTGTAGCTTGGCACCCAACTAGCTTTAAATGTAACCTATCGATTGGGTTAAATTGATCTTCATTTAATTAATCTATATGTTGATACAGTTAATTAATAAGGTTGATCAATAAATGTTATTGGGCCACAAAAGTTATTAACTAGAATGATACATGGGCCTAGAGGGTCACACGCACAAGGTCATAAGGGCATTGGTGGATATATTTTACTTTTAGGGTTTTTGAGAAAAACCTTAAGTGAAATATAAAAAGGGAAATGGCTCTCATTTTTAAGCACCCATGCAAGCCAGATATGAGATCCCCTCCCTTTCTTCATTCTCTACACCACTACTCAACCAAGGAGATAGTCTCCAAGGAAACTTGAATAAGAAGAGGTGGAGATCCAAGTGCCGAGTGATCGTGTGGATACTTCTAGAGGCCAAACGCGTGAACGGCTTCAGAACAATCTGGGAACGGCAAAGTTAAGGGAGGAACTAGTTCCCCAAAAGGTACATTCAATGTTTGATTTTATAGATCGATTATGAATCGATGGACACGCTTCGTTTCCATGGATGAACCAAGGCATCAAACCCAACAATATGTATATATATATATATATATGTATATATTTCGTCTTCATTTCATTCCCTCTATTTCTTTCTTCAACTTCGGCTTCTTCCCTGCCAAAGATATAGACTGAAATACTTGATAGAGCATTAAAAATTACAATGTCTTAAACATATTTTTACTAAGAAATTCTTGAGTAAGTTAAATATGTATAAAAATGACATTAAATGCACATTTTTTATCAGTTGCTCTATTTAGTGCATGAAATGCAATATATCATAAAACTGAAGATAATACACATGAAATGTTCCCGAATGACTTTAAAATATGTATGATTTCATGGCACATTTTGGGTCTATCACCATCCCTCTTGGAAAGTGAGTTCCCCCTCTCTTCTCCTCCATACTAGCATAGTTCCTTTGCTTTTTGAACCTTCTCTAATGCCTTTCCAATTATGTTGAGCTATCACAAGGTTGAAACATCTAGCCCAAGCTCTGATAGGGTATCTGTAGTTGTTTTCTCTTCATGTGATGAGAGATGCCTCATTAGGTAACATATTTAGTACTTAAAGGGTCAAGAGAGGGTCTCTCTTGACCCTTGATCCAACAACTTCCTTGACTTCTTGACTTCTTGTCGCTGGATCGATCCATGACTTCTTGTCGCTGACCTCCATTAGACGGCCGATGGGAATGACGGCTGGGGGGCAGAATGGACAAGTTTTTTGTAGGCTGCACAATATAAAATAGAGTGAGTAAGTCTTCTTTGTCTCTCATTTTTAATATGTTTCTTTAAACTTTACTTCAGCCCTGCACAATATAAAATAACATACTCACAATAATAGCTACACCCCTTAAATTTAATAATGTTTTAAAAATATTTTCAAAGAGAACTAGTGGGCCTGTAAATTCTGCTAAAATCACATTTAAAAGTGTTTGTTTAACCAAACAGCCCATTTATTGCTTGAAATGAGAACTGAGATCAAAATAAAGATAATATGAGTAAAATAATGCCTAAATAACCTTGAAATATGTAGGATTCCATGCCTCATTTTGGGTTCATTAAAACTTGAGTCTATCCCCCATGATGATAAGTCATTGATTATCCGTAGTAGTGTGCAATTTCTCAAGAAACTGTCCACCTCTTCAACTTCAAATGATCAACAAATTATTCAAGATCGACCATCTAAACCTTCAAAGCATTCAAAACTGATGGCTTTAAAATGGAGGGCTTATAAAATTGGAAATGAGTACAAAGAGGAAGATAGTAAAGTGGAGGAAATTATATACTACAATAACGAAGACAAAATACTGAGGTCATTTTATTGGTAGATTTTTTTGGATGTCTTTCCCATTTTGCATATTTTTCTCGATGTAGGCTGTAGCAGTGAGGTGAAGCCTAAGAAAACTATTTTGGATGTGGTGGGATGATTGAACGGAACCAATGTGAGCAAGGAAACATCATCTAATGAGTGCCTTTTATTTTAAAGGTGGACTCTACAGATTTCTATCTAAATAAGTTGTTCCCAGAATTGGAATTTTGACTTTTCTACTAGAATTGGAATTTGATTTTGGCTGGTAAATGGGAATGAACCAGACTGGACTGAGACTGGTCAATACCGGACCGGAACCGGACCGAACGTTAGGTAAGGTTTAGCTCCTTGCCAAAATGGGACCAAACGGGGGGAGGGGGGGTCTATCTTCATTCACTAGTCCAGGGCAACAAGAGATGGCTTTTTCAAAAGATTTAACTAGTTCATCCCATTGCCATATAATATTTTACACTTCACTGGAATAAAACATTTCGTCAAAGTCCGACAATTATTATTATTCCATGAACCAAACTTATCCCACTCTTTTGAATTTCAATCTTAAACTTCTCCCCCTTCTTAATGGGCCGAGCCAGCGTCCCGGTCTGGCCCGGTCCACGAGCGGGCCTGGTTGTGGTATAAATACCGAGAGAGATTTCAAACGACTTTGGACGTTGTTCGCAGCTGCTCCTGCCCTAGAAAGCCAGGCAGGGATTTAGCTGGAGGCCGATTACGAGTGTTAGTTTATAGAAGATGCCGCAGTCTAAGCGCAACAAAGTTGGTAAGAATTCGAATGAATATCTCTTTATCTCTGTCAGTTTGTCTCATATCCAATCTGTGGGTTCGCTTTCCTATCGTTTAATTGAGGGATAAAAACGTCGGGGTTTAGTTTTTCGGATTTTTATACCCACCCTGGTGATTAATCAAGAGAAAGTTTTGGTCTTGTATTGCAGTCACCTTGTCGAAGACCAAGAAAAAAGGGAGGGAGCATAAGGAATCGATTGTGAATTCTATTCGGCAGGCCCTAGATGAGTACAGCTCAGTCTATGCGTTCACTTTTGAAAATATGCGAAATCTCAAGTTCAAAGAGTTCAGGGAAGAGTTGAAGTCTAGCAGCAGGTATAAGCTCGTTTCTTTCAAACCGCTCTTTTTTATTTCCGGACCTGGTATTGCGTTTTTGCTCAAATATTAGCTCATAATTCTTCAACTGGTGAAAATATAATTTGTGGTTCATGACCTGTGGGTCAGTTTATGACTAAATGTATTTTTTTCTGTCATTAGGCCTAACATTCTTAATGTATTTGGTTCTTTCGTGTTAAAAAAATGTTTTTATTCTCTTTGACAATAGTAACTAAAGGTCGGATCCGTTTGTTTCGGTGTAGATTTTTTCTTGGGTCGAATAAAGTCATGCAAATTTCGTTGGGAAGAACCGCATCTGACGAGGGAAAGCCGTACTTACACAAAGTTGCCAAGGTTGGTTTATTCCTGATCTCTCGATGAACGATTATTTCTTCGGATATCTATGTTAATGTGACTATTAATTCAGTTTCTGCGGGGCAAAAGTGGACTCTTTTTCACTAACTTGTCGAAGGAGGAGGTCACAAGGTATCTTTTTTTTCTGAAATTCCGCAAATTTAGGATTTGTCTGCTTCCACATTTTATATATGATATTACTTTTGGTTCGAAATTTATTTTATGTTATCGGTCATGTCTTATTTAACGATAATGCTATGGATTACATTGTGCAGACAATCGTTGTGGTAGAAATTATAATATTAAGATTAATTTCACGAGAATGCATATTCCTTTTTGCAGGCTATTTGATGAATTCGAAGAGCATGACTTTGCTAGGACCGGGAGCATTGCGACAGAAACGGTCTGATGTTCTCTATGGCTTACTTCCCTTTACTTTTGAAAACATTCTAGAGCAACGAGTTTTTTAAACTTCGAGTGAGAGCAACGAGTTTTGCAAATCTCCAAGAGCACTTTATTTCACAGTTTGTTACAAAATTTCCTAAACTCCCTACCTTCGGCCTTTCCATTGGACGGTTTAGATGCTGATTTTCTAATGTGGCAGGTGGATCTCAAAGAAGGACATTTAGACCAGTTTACGCACGAGATGGAGCCATTCCTCCGAAAACAGGGGATGCCTGTCCGTTTGGACAAAGGTTTCCACATGCTGCTTAATTTTTTAAATCTTCATTTTTAGAGACTAATATTTTTTCAATTCATCCTTCACAATGACGATCTCCTGCTTTGTTCAATTTCTTGCTTTGCGTAGGGGTTGTGGAGCTGGTCTCTGATTTCGTTGTCTGCGAAGAAGGCAAGGCAATATCGCCTGAGGCGAGTCGCATCCTGGTACGCAGTTCTTCATAGTTTCATTACACACTCGATTTTGCTCGTAGATCTCTCTGTTTTTAGGATGAGATGCACATCGATGGTATATTAACTAATCTGAATTTTCTTGCGTTTGTTGCAGCGTTTGCTAGGAGTAAAAATGGCTACTTTCCGCCTTCACTTGCTGTGCAGATGGAGCGCGGATGAATTCGAAGCTTACAGAGAAGCTCTTGACCTTTCAGACGAGGAGTAAGTTTCTTTTGTTGGTAGTTCCCTCGCGCCAAATTTTGTTTCCCTCAAATGCCTAAGAGCTATTTCAGCGCCATTGATAATGGAGATAAGGCTTGCGTTTGAGCTGTCTTTAGTTAAAATTAATGCAATTAAATCAAAATTATTATTGCAGGTTTGAATTATTTCATGAAGATTTCGTCCTATTAATGTTTTATGACGGGATAGTTTTTTAAAAAGTTGACTGGTTTTATAGGGTTAATGAACGTACATTTATTGCGCGACTGATTCATCACAATCCATGAAGGGTGGGGAATTCTAATGGTTTTTTGGGTTTTGGTAGGCTGTAACTACCGGTGAACCCTCATTCAAAATAGAATTCGACATTAAATTCCTCTCAATTTTAAATTGAATCCAAGCCACTGCTGCATGCGTAGGAGATCATGCTTTCTCCCAATTTTAAACTAAAATTTACTTTTAGTTCTTTCACTAATACTATCTTTGTTAATTAGAAAATTTAAAACTTACAAGATATCAGATATAATCTTTCTAATATGGTCAAATAATTACCTTTTAGAGCAATGATATAACACATATAGTCTATACAAATAATTAATGGTTCCAACGTACAATGACAAAAGAAGCGGATATTATTAAAATAAGTCTCTGGTGAGATGTGTAATTCAAAATAAAATCTATTGTATTCATCTTGATGTGCTTCCGGTATAAAATCAGTAGCACTTATTTGTATACCGTTTTTATTCAATTGGATTACATGCAATCAAAAAAACCCAGTTGTGATTTATATGTACAAATATATGTGAATTATTAATGGAATAATGTAATTGTCCTTGCTCCCCTACCAAGAGAAGGGGAGGTTCTATGCAGTATTGGAATTCCTATGAGGTTCGACAAGTCATTCATGGGAATAATTTATACTATGAGATGGGCGATGTATGGAGAAGCCTAAATTTTGCTTCTTAGACACAAGTTTTATTAACGTTTCCTTAATCTAACTGAATTGACTCTAGAAGTGGGTCTAGTAAGGGTCATTAATTATGCATCAAATGGAGTGAAATATTCAGGACTAAGTATTGGAAGTACTCATTCCTGGCAAGCTTCTAGGTTTTTATGTATTTACTCTATTTAGAGAACTTCTCAAAACCTTGCATCTGAAATGTAGCTTCTGAACTCAATCTAGAAATTAAACCTTTTTATATATTTCTTCTACTGATAAAGTTACCTGCAAGGAAGAGCCCCCGGAGATAACCTTCAATCAACTTAAAACTCTGTAGAAATGGAGTCAGATTGAATATAACTTCCAAATTAATCATTCCTGAACTGGCTATATTAGTGGAGTTGGGGATTTCAAAGATGCATATTCAAGAATACATATCTGAGGGAGACAAATAACCCATGATTCCTTTGAAGGACTGGTGATGAAATGAATTTAAATTGGAACATCTACATGGAAAGTTAGTATAAAAATTATAACATCTCAAGATATTCATTACTTATCTGAGGTGGTAGGGAGATATTGATAACCGCGATTAAATGGAGCTGTAGCCAAGGAGGTACATGCTGTGGAGACATTAGAAACTTGCCAACTGCAGATGGTCAAAGGTTTGGGTAGCACAATTAAAAAGACAGTCATGGTGATGACCATGTCGGTTATGGGAAGGCTGAGGATGATGATGCTGATGGTAGCATATCAAGGTAAACTTGGTGGCAGTTGTGGATTGGGTATGTGGCCAACAGAGTGGCCAGGGGATAGGTGATGATGCAACATGGATGGGCGTTATGATGCATAATACAGGCTACAGATGACATATAAAGGTTGGGAGACATACTCACTACTGGTGCGCCACATTCAGGTGGAAGTGGGGAAAGGTGCTAACTACAAGTGAGTGTCTTGGCAAGGAGGGACTGGCGCGAAAGCAATTATCCATAGGAAACTCCCATGGTGAAAAATGAAAGATTCTATATTCAAAATTCACTGCCATCTACATCAAGGTAGGGCCCTTTTATAGCCTTTCCCATGAGATTAAAAAAAACATGGAGGGAAGTATTAAAAAAACATAATTAAAATGTATATTATGTCACCTGTCACATTTGTTATATCGTCTGTTCTTCAAATTACCAAACAATGTCCCATCATATTTTTCCCATTTATTTTTCTCTAGTTTACGTGTTAGAAATGTGGTGGTAAGCACTAGAAGTCTTCAGATTGGGATGGATGCTGTGATTTACTCAATGAGCATAACAGGTTTTTGCAGGACTATCCATGTGATCCTTCACTAGAAAATAAGTTTACGATTAATATATAGAACAAAAAGTGGAGTTTTAAGTTTATGAGTCACATATTAGTTAGATGGAATAAAGGAAGAGCTAAGAGCAATTTTGTTTTTGAACATGTGCTGTTATCAATTTATAATTTGTTTAACCATTAGTAAATAACCAGATTAATGATTAGGATTTTATTGGCTGTGAAGTAATGAGTGTGACTGCTGTAAGGTGTTTATGACTAAAAAACGTAATTTGAGCCTTGATTTGGAGAAATAATGGCATCAATGTTCAACTGACTGAGAGTGTGTCAGACGTTGGTGCTCTTGATGCATATCCTTGTTGTTGGTCTTGTTGTTGGAGTGTCTTGTTGTTGGAGTGTCTTGTTGTTGGAGTGCCCAAAGAGGAAGTTTTGATTGAACTTGTGACAAAAATTGTGTCCTGGGTGACACAAATGAAGAAAAGTTGATGAGGGGGAGCACGATCCAGATCTATCCACAGGTTATTTTTTCCAAATCATTTCCATCATTACGAGCAGTTTGGATTGATTGTTGGACTGTACCGCCAGAAGGTGAAGTATTTGCTGCTTGTTTTCTTGAAGCTAAGGAGGGTGAGATATATACAATGTTTTCAATCATATAAAAAGTGTGAATCAATGTATTCATGGTTCAGAACATCTAGCATTGTGGTATGTTGATCCCAAATACCGTCTATTAAGGGCCCAGTCCAAGGAGCAATATTCAACATATATTTTTTCTCCAATTAGAAAACTTATAATATCCAGGTTATCTGAAGTTGTCTTTAGGTTTAGGCAACATTACGGAGTATGGGGTAGACAGATTTTTCTGAAGCGTTGCGAAGCTCTAGAATAGAAGACATGATGGCAGAGTTAGAAATCTAGAGTCAATTATTCCAAAATTGTGTCCTTCCAATATGCACACGTGATTTCCATTGAGGGATTATTTTGGTAGGAAGTTGTCATTGATAAACTCAAAATTAGGGGTAAAATGACGTTGTTAGTGAATTTGAGTATAATCAATAATAATTGTCAAACTTTATTCATAAAAATTTGATTAGTCAATGATGAGCAAGGGTCGTCTCCAAATGGAATGAATCTTAGGGAAATAGATCCATCTATAGGATGAATTTTAGATGGGGAGAAGGGATACATAAAGTGTAAGAGATAGCGGTAGGAGGAAGGTAGTGATCAGAGTTTGGAATAACTCCTATTTGAGAAGAATTTCATAAGTAATACATGAGTGATGGTTGTGATCAAGTGAGTGAAAGTTTGAGCTTGGGATGAACGAAGACGTGGAGCGATGACGGTGAGACGAGATGAGAATTGATGATAATAAGTATCTGATTTAGGGTCCACTTACTTATAGTTTAATAGAATATAGGAGGATGTGAAGAGTAGAAGCGACATGATGAAATGTGGTGGAAGTAGTAATAAAGTAACGGATATAAATGTGGAAGTTAGCGATTTGAGTTTTCTTAAATAAATAGAAAGGGGGCAAGTGACAAGATCGTGATGGCATAGGTTGTACGTAAGCTGATGGTAGATGATGATAGATAGGGGTGATGATGGATGTTGACGGATGATCTATCTAAATGTGTTGAAGAAAGACCAATAAAAGGTAAGTGAGTAACCTTCAATCCCTATGTTTCGTCGGGGTCAAGGCATCTTGTAGATGTAGATCAACCTCCCCACTTCTCTGTTGATCCTCTCCAAGTATTCAACACACCAAGAATACACTTAATGGATCTTCAAAACTTCACTTTCTTTCAATATGCCTCTGTATGAGAAAATGAGATTAAATATTTTTTTACCAAGATTGGGACTTAGAAAATTAAATAAAATAATATTGTGACTTAGAAAATTATCTAAAATTAAATAAAATATAAAGTCAAAAAATTCAGGACAAATCATTTTGTGACTTAGAAAATTATTTGCTTTCAGAATATGTAGTCAAAAAAATCCCTAAAAATAATTTAATATGAAAAAATTCAAAACATCATTTGAAAAATGATGAGACACATATATAACCAATTTATGTGAATAATTATGCAAATATCATCATATGAACCTATTAATTTTGAATTTTATCAATCATCAATGACCCTTAACAAGCCATTCCATTTGAGAAAGGGAGAAGCTTTGTCCAGCATTGGAGATAGTTGGCTGATTTAAGCTTGGATCATAGTGTTGATAATGCATGTGTGAAACATCCCATCTCTGTTTCATAGAGGTTGAGGGGGAGTGAATGTCTGCTTTTAGCATCACAGATCCTTCCTTGAGCTCTAATTCCATGAAAAAAATGCAAGTTTGAGGCGGAAAATAGAAGGGACAAGAGAGATATTTAAATAGAACATAGTGTGAGTTTTTTTAAAAAAGATTGTTGGGCATTCAGTTTAAACATATAAATATATGAGGACAAATTATGTCATTGTATCATCCTTGATGGTGAAAGTTATTCAAACATCATAGGAGTTGATTCCATGTGATGAGGCACTTCTGATATCATCTGAAGTGTCATGCATACAAAATAGACACCCTTAGAGGAGGATACTTCTTGGAATAAATATGCATGATATAACTTGGTTGGGAATAAGCAAGTCTAACTTATGTTAGGGGATCAATTCTAGAGTTTTGTTTTCCAAGGAACTAGCCTTTGGTAGGTTGAGTACTCAATATTGAGGAAATGTGTAAATTTTTAAAAAAACTTAAATAAAAAATGATTGAGAGAGATGCTCCCATATATGATATTTTCTACACATCATCTCTAGTGTTGAGGACATAATTCGAAATATATGTGGCATGTAATCCAATCACACAATTCATGTCTTGTTCCATAATCATTGATACAGTATTATATTCTATAGTGGACTTATGATGCTTATAATTAAAGTTCATGTAATGACCAAGTGTATTATGGAGAGATCATGAAATGTAGATCACTAGTCTTTAAATATGTATTCTTAAAAATCCTATATGCAGGATAATAGATAATGGCGTCAAAATATGCAGATATAATACCATTGTATAACCCCACCCATATGATGTGTATGGCCAATCCTGTTGACATTAATAATAGATAGCAAATGCTCTTTTGGGAAAGAGTTCATGAAATTGGTTAGTGCAAATTCCTAAATGGTACTATACCAAATTTTCAATCAGGTTGATTTATGTCATGGTTGTGCAAGTGGTCATTAGAATTGAGACAACAAAGATGCCTTGTGGATGGATGGTTGTGTATTGACTAAGATCTATGAGTCTCTAATAAGGGGATTCAAAACTATCCTACCTTGAATATTGCAACAAGTCCATAAAATGATTGTGTGGTCAAGATGGGATTGCCTGCCATCAATATTAGAAGATAATAACTCAAGGAAGATGATGCAGTCAAATGTTTGGCCAGCATACTGGAAATTTTGGAGAAGATGTTCTTAGATGATATTATGATGATATTACCATGTATCAATCCTTACTATAATGATCTAGTAGGGCTTGACGATACAATTTACCGTAAGTCATTTGGGAGTCTCACACACTTGAAGGATGATACATACATGATAATCAATTGTGGTTGAGGTTCAATATGAGAATTAACATACTCCTTTATATCATATAGGGAAAGATAGTAGCTTCACACCTCATTGACAAACAACTTAACCCACTATTGGGTTAAATCATTCCCTAATTAATGAATCAAATAGGTTATTCCAATAAAAGTCATTGGGATTTTGTATTATTTTTTTATTTTTTTTATTGGAAAAAAACATGGTGCCGAGTATGTACAACCCTAGGGTTGTGCCCGTAGACCGATCCAAACGTGCCCTGGTCACCACCCAAGGGGTTTTATCTATAAAGAGTAGTGTTTATCAGCGTTTATAGGCATGAAGCAAGTGTAAATGCCCCAATTACACACAGACCCTACTCGCCCACGCCTATGATGCAGTAAAAGAAATGATACGATAGTGGAACATAGGCATTTCGAGAGAGGGTCGCTCGATGTCCACAACATGCTGGTGCCCCTTAGCGATGTTGGTGCATGGAATATGCTTGATCCAACACCATCGCTACAGGAGAGAGGGCGATGAGGTGAGCGTTGCGGTGAGTGACATGTACAACAATCAGGCGAGAGGGGGAGAGCTCCTGCCTCCAGTACTCCACTCGCGGGGGCCTTTGAATTATTAACTAGACTATACATGGGCGTTAATGGTCAAGCTCATAAGATTTTTTAATGTTGGTAGATATATTTTAAGTACAGGGTATTTTATTAATTGTTCCCAAGGACGTGGACTTTTGTGAAAATTTTCCAACGAATTTTATGAAAAATTCACCGCAAATGCAAATAAAAGGGTCAGTCCAATTTGATACCTATGCGAGTCTGTCTTAGAACCCCCCCCATTTCTTCTCTTCCTCTTATGTGAGTGGATGGAGAGGAAATTAGATTTCTGTCAGGCCAGCTCACAAAAAGAAGAGGATATATAGCTCTCTGAATATCAAGTTGATATTTCCAGAGGCCAAGTATCTGAACTGCTTGAAGATGCACTAGAAGAACCAATAAATTGTAGAAGTGATGCATGAAAAGCTGATGGTTTTGGTTTTTTTTATGCTTTTGGTCTACAGATCCGTCTTTAATTCAATATCGTACCTGTGAAATTGTGTTTGGATCATGCATATTGAGGCTCAAATCGTCTTCATTTACAACACTTTTGGTCACTCCACAGTGAGTAATATCTTCATTACATCTACTTCATTATATATAGCTCTCTGAATATCAAGTTGATATTTCCAGAGCCCAAGTATCTGAACTGCTTGAAGATGCACTAGAAGAACCAATAAATTGTAGAAGTGATGCATGAAAAGCTGATGGTTTTGGTTTTTTTTATGCTTTTGGTCTACAGATCCGTCTTTAATTCAATATCGTACCTGTGAAATTGTGTTTGGATCATGCATATTGAGGCTCAAATCGTCTTCATTTACAACACTTTTGGTCACTCCACAGTGAGTAATATCTTCATTACATCTACTTCATTATATATAGCTCTCTGAATATCAAGTTGATATTTCCAGAGCCCAAGTATCTGAACTGCTTGAAGATGCACTAGAAGAACCAATAAATTGTAGAAGTGATGCATGAAAAGCTGATGGTTTTGGTTTTTTTTATGCTTTTGGTCTACAGATCCGTCTTTAATTCAATATCGTATTTGTGAAATTGTGTTTGGATCATGCATATTGAGGCTCAAATCATCTTCATTTACAACACTTTTGGTCACTCCACAATGAGTAATATCTTCATTACATCTACTTCATTGAGTGAACCATGAGGGATATTATGGATGGAGCAAACCGTGTCTGGTCAAGCCCGATAATTCCTTTTTAACTCATACTATTGCAATATGAATTCTAAATTATGTGAAGAGAATAAGAAAATCTGGTTCTATTCTTTTAATAAACTGGAAAATGTATCTGAGGATCCAATTACTTGTTATTGGGGTACAATAGAGAAAGTAGGAAAGTCTAGTACTTATCAAAATTTTTGTGTGCTTTACATTGGATGGTTAACATCATGAAAATGTATCAATATATTACATTTTAAAAGAGATATGCTCTCCTAAATAAGTTTACTTCCACACCTTTTAGATCACGATCCATTTGTAAGGTCCACTGTTATTGGGTCAATGCTTAAGTAGCTAAGTTTGAGTAAATTTTTGAGATAAAATTTTCAATATGGTCTACTAGTGAGGATAGTTTGAATATCCAGAAACACATTTTTTTGAATGTATTTATTAGCCTAGATGGAAGTGAATTTGAAAAAATATAATTCAACAGATATTTCTGTGTGATGATTCTGATGGGGATCATATGTGATAAAATCCCCTAGGGAATATGATTTAATATTAAATTAAAAGTAGTAAATAAATATTTTCTATTAGGGGTCAATGCCTTTTAAAATGAGAATTAGAGGATGTGGAGAAATATTTCTCTAAAAAAGGAAATGAGCTGAGTTGATAAAGGTGATAAGTAAGGTGGAATAACTAATGTGTATACATATATAAAAATTGAATATATCGGGACATCGAATACTATTGCCATCACTCAAAACTCACTACTTGGGTGTAGGAAGTAACTTAGCTTAATTTGTAAATTAGGTTTATATAATGGTCTTGCCAAAGAGGGAGGCCTGAGAAACATTATGTTGGTCTACTATAACAGAAGGCACTTAATCAATTAGTGCCACCTTTGTTTCATGCGAAACATAACATATGTTATCTTGAGGATACTTATATAATTATAAAATTTAATGTTAAAACCTCTTTTTATCAATTTTAACTTTTTAAATTTTATTCCATTAGGCAGAATTTTTCAAGCAAGAGTGAGTGATACATTCATCCGGTGAGCACCGGTGAAGAACACGAGCAAAACTTGAGCTTGGCATTAAATTATTTCATTGATGAATAAATTTGATAATGATGAGTAGATATCAATGGACTTTTTGAAGAAAATGAAAATGAAAGCATAATGAGACTAACTATGGATCCTTTGTTCTGTGAATGTCAGCCAATTTAAGACAAAATATGAGCCAATCACTTCTCTCTTCCCGTCTAACTTTGATCAACAATGAACAACAAGAAACTTTCTTGTATTTAAACATGAGTTTTTTCACTTGGCTCTACCTAAGTAGGCTGACTGAAAGAAGTCCATTTTCAAATTCATATAGTAGGTGCAATTCAAATATGATTTTTACATGGATAATGGAAAGAGAGACAAAGCTCCACTCTAATTTTTGGCCCAAAAATCCATGACTATCAAACCTTATCATGATTTAAGGTTGAATCATTCCAAGACATTCAACTCCCTCTCCTTTATTGAAATATCCATGTTTAATCCTAATATACTATTATTCTACATTTATTATAGATTAATTAGTCAGCGTATTAAATAGAAAATATTTTATTTGATACAAAATAAATCAAAATTTATTGCTGAGTTCCAAACATTAAAATTTATTAAGGCCTTCCCGAAACTCAGAATCTAAAAAGGTCGAGCCTTATTTTTATCTCCACCTCCCATCTTCAGTTACTACATCTAGGGAGCTCGTTTGGTAACTAAAATATCTTAAAAATTGACACAATAAACCAAAAAAATAAATTATAAGTGAATAAAAACTATGTTATTACTTTTTGTATTAAATCAAAAGTAAGTATAAAAGTTCGCTAAAATCTATACTGGTGATATTTGAATTAAATATAATAAAATACACTTGCTCCAAATAGAATTGAAATGTATATTTGAATTTACGAAATAGTTTTATCTCATTTAATGAAAGTAGTATATGTATTTATGAGTAGGGAATTTTTCTTGGAGGGAAACAATTGTGCGTTGCTTAAAAAGTTTCAGCGATTACGTTGATAACCCAATATGAGTTATTTATTTTTATTGGAATTATAAAGGGTAATTATATTATTATTGAATGTCCTCATCATAATACAATGCACCATATTGCAACAAAAAATCAGTATTATTTTAAATGTGGATACATCTACATTTTTTACTAACAAAAACAGCTTGAAATTTTGGCATCAAACTTATACTGTTTAAGGAATAAATAATGGTGCAATTTATAATTAAAAAATTACTGAATTATTTTTTTTGGGGTAATAATAAATTCATCAATTGTCTTAACTTCATTTATTTATTTTGGGATTTATTTGGCATATTTATCTACCATTCCTGCAACCACTATCAGGAGAAAATAGGCTTATGTTAAGGTATGCAATATTTCACTTCTAATAATATAAATTTAGAATTATAACATCATTATGATATCTAGCATATATAATATTATCATACCCATACCTTTTTGATCTTAGCTAGCGCCAACATAGTTATATCATGACACTAGTTTATTAAACATGTTTCTATATAATGATGTTTACTATAAAATATGATTTTTATATTGCTGGTAACTAATATTTATTTTACAGACATAAAAAATATCCAGTAACACTTATTCTATGCTCATCATTATCTAAGATACTTGTTATTTTAATAGTCATTTGAATAAAAATACGAAAAATTAATTTGCATTTATTAATCAATATAAAATATGATAGACCTCAAATTTGTGAATCATTATATAAAAAATTAAAAATATACCTTCTAATGTTTCATTTTCTGTAATTTTGAAAATACTCTGTCTTATTAAATAATGTAATGTATCTTTAGGTAAAAAATATTTGTTCCATTTTACACATATAGTGATTACCTAAGAAGGAAGGTTGACTTAGGAAGTTTAAATTTTGTTCTTCTCAATTTGGTTTATATATGTCCAACTGATTGAACTCATGTTTTCCTATCTAGGGAAGGCTGTGGATAAAGTGATGTAAGACATGTGTTTTAATCACGGTTTAGGGAGAAACTCATAACTCTTACGTCCTTTCCCAGTGCTCCTAATCTCAAGCTCTCATTCACCCACCACCTAAAATATAGACTAGGCAACAACGACATCTGCCCTGTAAACCTTGGTTTTTTCACATGCCCTACTAGTCCTACCAAGGTTCACCCAAATGGTTGTTGCATCATCTCTTTGTCCCTCATCTCCAACAACTTCCTTAGGTCCAAGATCATATATAAATATTCACACTAATAACTTCAACTCTGATTTATCCAGTACTCATTGTTGATGTTTCATTCGCCTTTGCCACTAAGGTGTCCACGGTTATAAGCAGGATATTGCGTTGTTACTTAGCCTCATCAACATTTCTTGTTCAGATCATAATGTTGGTTCTTTTTTGAAGAAAAGGAGATTAAGATCAATATTTTATTTTTTATTTATTTGTTACTTTTCTCCTTTGTCTTCACTTTCATGACAGTCTTAATATCATTTCTAATCCACAGTATCAAGTCAAATGACAATGCAAGGAAAATCGTGTAATTTCAAATATCTTGATGATAATATTTAAAAAATATATGTTAATTTCAGATATATTGATAATATAAATGATATTTTACCTTTGATCAATAACCAAGCTGCATGTTAAATATTAGTTTGGATGGATAAAATGGATTACAGGGATAATTTCACTTTGTATTTGAGATGTCAATTGACATTCCAATCGTATGCATCAGAGTACAATAGACACATGGGTAAAGTCAGATAAGAGTGTAATAGCATACAATATTGTCACACATAGGGATCGCCCATCCTGATACTCGTTTCGGATTAGGGTATGGGACGGATGCCGTACTGGACACCGAAAATCAAATTTTTGGTATCCATTTTTTTGATATCCTGATATCGGATATTGGTTGCTACAGTGCCGATATCCGATATTGGTATCCGTCTTGACGTCGTCATTCGCCTCCGTCTCACTGGGAGGATGACGATACTGGATATCAGGGTTGGATATCGGAATCCGATATCCAACGCTGATATCCAACTTAAAAAAGTTGTGTAAAAATATAATTTAATCATGATTGTGCAGCGATTAGAAAGGATCAACGTGGGCAAGAGGGTACTTGGGGAACTTTTTTATTTACTAAGTGGCAAGTTTAATATATACAGCTCAAACTTTTTTTTCTTATTTATGGGAATGCAGGATTTGGTGTTTAAAATCTAACTCCAAATCCTTTTTTCCCCAAGTAGAAAATTTATATGTGTTTTGGTTGCTTCTTTAGGTTCGACAATCCAGTAATAACTACTCTATTGGATAATGAAATGGAAAATTTAATCTCCTAGAATGTTAACCCTTTTTATAAGCTGTTTTTATAGTTTTCTTTTATCTTCCATATGGTATAACATGATTCAAGGTTTAATGTAAACTTTGAACCCTGTTATCCCATATGGAAGAAAACAGAAATCTTGCATTGTATTTATTAAGCGAGGTTGAAAATATATCAAAAGCGTACGTCGTTGATGTAGATAAATCATTGAGGGTGATGATAAATATAATTTTTTCTGTCAATACCGGATATCAATATCCGGATATCGGTTCCGATATCTGAATATCAAAATCTGATATCCGGATATCGAAATCCGATATCCAATATCCCACATCCGTCTTGTCCTGACCCCTCCGATATCCGTCTTCGATATCCCTTGATAAGCTAAAAATAGGGGTGAATTTTATGCAATTTTAAACCCTTGTCGCTGTCAATTTATAAAACCCTAACTTAAGATGTATAGTGATAAGTAAAGGTATTGTCTAAGGGGAGCTAGTAAGGAATTGAATTTGATGATTTTCTTGATAGTTCAACCCTAATTAGAGTTAATTTAATCTTCAATGAAGATCAAATCAATTTAATTAGACAAGGAGGTTAGAGAGGGGGGTAGAAGAGACGAGAGGAGTAGAAGAAATAAGGGGCTCTAAGTTGAATTAATTGATCCAATTGAAAGGATCAAAGAATTCAAATAGAGAGATTAAGTAGAAAATTTATATGTGTTTTGGTTGGTTCTTTAGGTTCGACAATCCAGTAATAACTACTCTATTGGATAATGAAATGGAAAATTTAATCTCCTAGAATGTTAACCCTTTTTATAAGCTGTTTTTATAGTTTTCTTTTATCTTCCATATGGTATAACATGATTCAAGGTTTAATGTAAACTTTGAACCCTGTTATCCCATATGGAAGAAAACAGAAATCTTGCATTGTATTTATTAAGCGAGGTTGAAAATATATCAAAAGCGTACGTCGTTGATGTAGATAAATCATTGAGGGTGATGATAAATATAATTTTTTCTGTCAATACCGGATATCAATATCCGGATATCGGTTCCGATATCTGAATATCAAAATCTGATATCCGGATATCGAAATCCGATATCCAATATCCCACATCCGTCTTGTCCTTACCCCTCCGATATCCGTCTTCGATATCCCTTGATAAGCTAAAAATAGGGGTGAATTTTATGCAATTTTAAACCCTTGTCGTTGTCAATTTATAAAACCCTAACTTAAGATGTATAGTGATAAGTAAAGGTATTGTCTAAGGGGAGCTAGTAAGGAATTGAATTTGATGATTTTCTTGATAGTTCAACCCTAATTAGAGTTAATTTAATCTTCAATGAAGATCAAATCAATTTAATTAGACAAGGAGGTTAGAGAGGGGGGTAGAAGAGACGAGAGGAGTAGAAGAAATAAGGGGCTCTAAGTTGAATTAATTGATCCAATTGAAAGGATCAAAGAATTCAAATAGAGAGATTAAGTACAAAATTTATATGTGTTTTGGTTGGTTCTTTAGGTTCGACAATCCAGTAATAACTACTCTATTGGATAATGAAATGGAAAATTTAATCTCCTAGAATGTTAACCCTTTTTATAAGCTGTTTTTATAGTTTTCTTTTATCTTCCATATGGTATAACATGATTCAAGGTTAAATGTAAACTTTGAACCCTGTTATCCCATATGGAAGAAAACAGAAATCTTGCATTGTATTTATTAAGCGAGGTTGAAAATATATCAAAAGCGTACGTCGTTGATGTAGATAAATCATTGAGGGTGATGATAAATATAATTTTTCTGTCAATACCGGATATCAATATCCGGATATCGGTTCCGATATCTGAATATCAAAATCTGATATCCGGATATCGAAATCCGATATCCAATATCCCACATCCGTCTTGTCCTTACCCCTCCGATATCCGTCTTCGATATCCCTTGATAAGCTAAAAATAGGGGTGAATTTTATGCAATTTTAAACCCTTGTCGCTGTCAATTTATAAAACCCTAACTTAAGATGTATAGTGATAAGTAAAGGTATTGTCTAAGGGGAGCTAGTAAGGAATTGAATTTGATGATTTTCTTGATAGTTCAACCTAATTAGAGTTAATTTAATCTTCAATGAAGATCAAATCAATTTAAGTAGACAAGGAGGTTAGAGAGGGGGGTAGAAGAGACGAGAGGAGTAGAAGAAATAAGGGGCTCTAAGTTGAATTAATTGATCCAATTGAAAGGATCAAAGAATTCAAATAGAGAGATTAAGTACAAAATTTATATGTGTTTTGGTTGGTTCTTTAGGTTCGACAATCCAGTAATAACTACTCTATTGGATAATGAAATGGAAAATTTAATCTCCTAGAATGTTAACCCTTTTTATAAGCTGTTTTTATAGTTTTCTTTTATCTTCCATATGGTATAACATGATTCAAGGTTAAATGTAAACTTTGAACCCTGTTATCCCATATGGAAGAAAACAGAAATCTTGCATTGTATTTATTAAGCGAGGTTGAAAATATATCAAAAGCGTCGTTGATGTAGATAAATCATTGAGGGTGATGATAAATATAATTTTTCTGTCAATACCGGATATCAATATCCGGATATCGGTTCGATATCTGAATATCAAAATCTGATATCCGGATATCGAAATCCGATATCCAATATCCCACATCCGTCTTGTCCTTACCCCTCCGATATCCGTCTTCGATATCCCTTGATAAGCTAAAAATAGGGGTGAATTTTATGCAATTTTAAACCCTTGTCGCTGTCAATTTATAAAACCCTAACTTAAGATGTATAGTGATAAGTAAAGGTATTGTCTAAGGGGAGCTAGTAAGGAATTGAATTTGATGATTTTCTTGATAGTTCAACCCTAATTAGAGTTAATTTAATCTTCAATGAAGATCAAATCAATTTAATTAGACAAGGAGGTTAGAGAGGGGGTAGAAGAGACGAGAGGAGTAGAAGAAATAAGGGCTCTAAGTTGAATTAATTGATCCAATTGAAAGGATCAAAGAATTCAAATAGAGAGATTAAGTACAAAAATTTATATGTGTTTTGGTTGGTTCTTTAGGTTCGACAATCCAGTAATAACTACTCTATTGGATAATGAAATGGAAAATTTAATCTCCTAGAATGTTAACCCTTTTATAAGCTGTTTTTATAGTTTTTTATCTTCCATATGGTATAACATGATTCAAGGTTTAATGTAAACTTTGAACCCTGTTATCCCATATGGAAGAAAACAGAAATCTTGCATTGTATTTATTAAGCGAGGTTGAAAATATATCAAAAGCGTACGTCGTTGATGTAGATAAAGCATTGAGGGTGATGATAAATATAATTTTTTCTGTCAATACCGATATCAATATCCGGATATCGGTTCGATATCTGAATATCAAAATCTGATATCCGGATATCGAACTGATATCCAATATCCCACATCCGTCTTGTCCTTACCCTCCGATATCCGCTCTTCGATATCCCTTGATAAGCTAAAAATAGGGTGAATTTTATGCAATTTTAAACCCTTGTCGCTGTCAATTTATAAAACCCTAACTTAAGATGTATAGTGATAAGTAAAGGTATTGTCTAAGGGGAGCTAGTAAGGAATTGAATTTGATGATTTTCTTGATAGTTCAACCCTAATTAGAGTTAATTTAATCTTCAATGAAGATCAAATCAATTTAATTAGACAAGGAGGTTAGAGAGGGGGTAGAAGAGACGAGAGGAGTAGAAGAAATAAGGGCTCTGTTGAATTAATTGATCCAATTGAAAGGATCAAAGAATTCAAATAGAGAGATTAAGTACAAAATTTATATGTGTTTTGCTGGTTCTTTAGGTTCGACAATCCAGTAATAACTACTCTATTGGATAATGAAATGGAAAATTTAATCTCCTAGAATGTTAACCCTTTTATAAGCTGTTTTTATAGTTTTTTATCTTCCATATGGTATAACATGATTCAAGGTTAAATGTAAACTTTGAACCCTGTTATCCCATATGGAAGAAAACAGAAATCTTGCATTGTATTTATTAAGCGAGGTTGAAAATATATCAAAAGCGCACGTCGTTGTTGTAGATAAATCATTGAGGGTGATGATAAATATAATTTTTCTGTCAATACCGGATATCAATATCCGGATATCGGTTCCGATATCTGAATATCAAAATCTGATATCCGGATATCGAAATCCGATATCCAATATCCCACATCCGCCTTGTCCTTACCTCCGATATCCGCTTCGATATCCCTTGATAAGCTAAAAATAGGGGTGAATTTTATGCAATTTTAAACCCTTGTCGCTGTCAATTTATAAAACCCTAACTTAAGATGTATAGTGATAAGTAAAGGTATTGTCTAAGGGGAGCTAGTAAGGAATTGAATTTGATGATTTTCTTGATAGTTCAACCCTAATTAGAGTTAATTTAATCTTCAATGAAGATCAAATCAATTTAATTAGACAAGGAGGTTAGAGAGGGGGGTAGAAGAGACGAGAGGAGTAGAAGAAATAAGGGTTTAAGTTGAATTAATTGATCCAATTGAAAGGATCAAAGAATTCAAATAGAGAGATTAAGTAGAAAATTTATATGTGTTTTGGTTGGTTCTTTAGGTTCGACAATCCAGTAATAACTACTCTATTGGATAATGAAATGGAAAATTTAATCTCCTAGAATGTTAACCCTTTTTATAAGCTGTTTTTATAGTTTTCTTTTATCTTCCATATGGTATAACATGATTCAAGGTTAAATGTAAACTTTGAACCCTGTTATCCCATATGGAAGAAAACAGAAATCTTGCATTGTATTTATTAAGCGAGGTTGAAAATATATCAAAAGCGTACGTCGTTGATGTAGATAAATCATTGAGGGTGATGATAAATATAATTTTTTCTGTCAATACCGGATATCAATATCCGGATATCGGTTCCGATATCTGAATATCAAAATCTGATATCCGGATATCAAACCGATATCCAATATCCCACATCCGCCTTGTCCTGACCCTCCGATATCCGTCTTCGATATCCCTTGATAAGCTAAAAATAGTGAATTTTATGCAATTTTAAACCCTTGTCGCTGTCAATTTATAAAACCCTAACTTAAGATGTATAGTGATAAGTAAAGGTATTGTCTAAGGGGAGCTAGTAAGGAATTGAATTTGATGATTTTCTTGATAGTTCAACCCTAATTAGAGTTAATTTAATCTTCAATGAAGATCAAATCAATTTAATTAGACAAGGAGGTTAGAGAGGGGGGTAGAAGAGACAGAGGAGTAGAAGAAATAAGGGGCTCTGTTGAATTAATTGATCCAATTGAAAGGATCAAAGAATTCAAATAGAGAGATTAAGTACAACATATATATGTGTTTTGGTTGGTTCTTTAGGTTCGACAATCCAGTAATAACTACTCTATTGGATAATGAAATGGAAAATTTAATCTCCTAGAATGTTAACCCTTTTTATAAGCTGTTTTATAGTTTTTTATCTTCCATATGGTATAACATGATTCAAGGTTTAATGTAAACTTTGAACCCTGTTATCCCATATGGAAGAAAACAGAAATCTTGCATTGTATTTATTAAGCGAGGTTGAAAATATATCAAAAGCGTACGTCGTTGATGTAGATAAATCATTGAGGGTGATGATAAATATAATTTTTTCTGTCAATACCGGATATCAATATCCGGATATCGGTTCCGATATCTGAATATCAAAATCTGATATCCGGATATCGAAATCCGATATCCAATATCCCACATCCGCCTTGTCCTTACCCCTCCGATATCCGTCTTCGATATCCCTTGATAAGCTAAAAATAGGGGTGAATTTTATGCAATTTTAAACCCTTGTCGCTGTCAGTTTATAAAACCCTAACTTAAGATGTATAGTGATAAGTAAAGGTATTGTCTAAGGGGAGCTAGTAAGGAATTGAATTTGATGATTTTCTTGATAGTTCAACCTAATTAGAGTTAATTTAATCTTCAATGAAGATCAAATCAATTTAATTAGACAAGGAGGTTAGAGAGGGGTAGAAGAGACGAGAGGAGTAGAAGAAATAAGGTTTCTAAGTTGAATTAATTGATCCAATTGAAAGGATCAAAGAATTCAAATAGAGAGATTAAGTACAAAATTTATATGTGTTTTGGTTGGTTCTTTAGGTTCGACAATCCAGTAATAACTACTCTATTGGATAATGAAATGGAAAATTTAATCTCCTAGAATGTTAACCCTTTTTATAAGCTGTTTTTATAGTTTTTTATCTTCCATATGGTATAACATGATTCAAGGTTAAATGTAAACTTTGAACCCTGTTATCCCATATGGAAGAAAACAGAAATCTTGCATTGTATTTATTAAGCGAGGTTGAAAATATATCAAAAGCGTACGCCGTTGTTGTAGATAAATCATTGAGGGTGATGATAAATATAATTTTTTCTGTCAATACCGGATATCAATATCCGGATATCGGTTCCGATATCTGAATATCAAAATCTGATATCCGGATATCGAAATCCGATATCCAATATCCCACATCCGTCTTGTCCTGACCGCTCCGATATCCGTCTTCGATATCCCTTGATAAGCTAACAATAGGGGTGAATTTTATGCAATTTTAAACCCTTGTCGCTGTCAATTTATAAAACCCTAACTTAAGATGTATAGTGATAAGTAAAGGTATTGTCTAAGGGGAGCTAGTAAGGAATTGAATTTGATGATTTTCTTGATAGTTCAACCCTAATTAGAGTTAATTTAATCTTCAATGAAGATCAAATCAATTTAATTAGACAAGGAGGTTAGAGAGGGGGGTAGAAGAGACGAGAGGAGTAGAAGAAATAAGGCTCTAAGTTGAATTAATTGATCCAATTGAAAGGATCAAAGAATTCAAATAGAGAGATTAAGTAGAAAATTTATATGTGTTTTGGTTGGTTCTTTAGGTTCGACAATCCAGTAATAACTACTCTATTGGATAATGAAATGGAAAATTTAATCTCCTAGAATGTTAACCCTTTTTATAAGCTGTTTTTATAGTTTTCTTTTATCTTCCATATGGTATAACATGATTCAAGGTTAAATGTAAACTTTGAACCCTGTTATCCCATATGGAAGAAAACAGAAATCTTGCATTGTATTTATTAAGCGAGGTTGAAAATATATCAAAAGCGCACGCCGTTGATGTAGATAAATCATTGAGGTGATGATAAATATAATTTTTTCTGTCAGTACCGGATATCAATATCCGGATATCGGTTCCGATATCTGAATATCAAATCTGATATCCGGATATCGTAAACCGATATCCAATATCCCACATCCGTCTTGTCCTGACCCTCCGATATCCGTCTTCGATATCCCTTGATAAGCTAAAAATAGGGGTGAATTTTATGCAATTTTAAACCCTTGTCGCTGTCAATTTATAAAACCCTAACTTAAGATGTATAGTGATAAGTAAAGGTATTGTCTAAGGGGAGCTAGTAAGGAATTGAATTTGATGATTTTCTTGATAGTTCAACCCTAATTAGAGTTAATTTAATCTTCAATGAAGATCAAATCAATTTAATTAGACAAGGAGGTTAGAGAGGGGGGTAGAAGAGACGAGAGGAGGAGAAGAAAGAAGGGTCTCTGAGTTGAATGAATTGATCCAATTGAAAGGATCAAAGAATTCAAATAGATATAGTAATTAGAAAATTTATATGTGTTTTGCTGGTTCTTTAGGTTCGACAATCCAGTAATAACTACTCTATTGGATAATGAAATGGAAAATTTAATCTCCTAGAATGTTAACCCTTTTATAAGCTGTTTTTATAGTTCTATTTTATCTTCCATATGGTATAACACGATTCAAGGTCTAATGTAAACTTTGAACCCTGTTATCCCATATGGACGACAACAGAAATCTTGCATTGTATTTCTTAAGCGAGGTTGAAAATATATCAAAAGCGTACGTCGTTGATGTAGATAAATCATTGAGGGTGATGATAAATATAATTTTTCTGTCAATACCGATATCAATATCCGGATATCGGTTCCGATATCTGAATATCAAAATCTGATATCCGGATATCAAATCCGATATCCAATATCCCACATCCGTCTTGTCCTGACCCTCCGATATCCGCTTTCGATATCCCTTGATAAGCTAAAAATAGGGTGAATTTTATGCAATTTTAAACCCTTGTCGCTGTCAATTTATAAAACCCTAACTTAAGATGTATAGTGATAAGTAAAGGTATTGTCTAAGGAGCTAGTAAGGAATTGAATTTGATGATTTTCTTGATAGTTCAACCTAATTAGAGTTAATTTAATCTTCAATGAAGATCAAATCAATTTAATTAGACAAGGAGGTTAGAGAGGGGGTAGAAGACGAGAGGAGTAGAAGAAATAAGGGGTTTCTAAGTTGAATTAATTGATCCAATTGAAAGGATCAAAGAATTCAAATAGAGAGATTAAGTAGAAAATTTATATGTGTTTTGCTGGTTCTTTAGGTTCGACAATCCAGTAATAACTACTCTATTGGATAATGAAATGGAAAATTTAATCTCCTAGAATGTTAACCCTTTTATAAGTTGTTTTTATAGTTTTTTATCTTCCATATGGTATAACATGATTCAAAGTTTAATGTAAACTTTGAACCCTGTTATCCCATATGGAAGAAAACAGAAATCTTGCAGTGTATTTATTAAGCGAGGTTGAAAATATATCAAAAGCGTACGTCGTTGAGGTAGATAAATCATTGAGGGTGATGATAAATATAATTTTTTCTGTCAATACCGGATATCAATATCCGGATATCGGTTCCGATATCTGAATATCAAAATCTGATATCCGGATATCGAACCGATATCCAATATCCCACATCCGCCTTGTCCTTACCCTCCGATATCCGCCTTCGATATCCCTTGATAAGCTAAAAATAGTGAATTTTATGCAATTTTAAACCCTTGTCGCTGTCAGTTTATAAAACCCTAACTTAAGATGTATAGTGATAAGTAAAGGTATTGTCTAAGGGGAGCTAGTAAGGAATTGAATTTGATGATTTTCTTGATAGTTCAACCCTAATTAGAGTTAATTTAATCTTCAATGAAGATCAAACCAATTTAATTAGACCAGGAGGTTAGAGAGGGGGGTAGAAGAGACGAGAGGAGTAGAAGAAATAAGGTTTCTAAGTTGAATTAATTGATCCAATTGAAAGGATCAAAGAATTCAAATAGAGAGATTAAGTACAAAATTTATATGTGTTTTGCTGGTTCTTTAGGTTCGACAATCCAGTAATAACTACTCTATTGGATAATGAAATGGAAAATTTAATCTCCTAGAATGTTAACCCTTTTATAAGCTGTTTTTATAGTTTTTTATCTTCCATATGGTATAACATGATTCAAGGTTTAATGTAAACTTTGAACCCTGTTATCCCATATGGAAGAAAACAGAAATCTTGCATTGTATTTATTAAGCGAGGTTGAAAATATATCAAAAGCGCACGCCGTTGATGTAGATAAATCATTGAGGGTGATGATAAATATAATTTTTCTGTCAATACCGGATATCAATATCCGGATATCGGTTCCGATATCTGAATATCAAAATCTGATATCCGGATATCGTAAATCCGATATCCAATATCCCACATCCGCCTTGTCCTTACCTCCGATATCCGCCTTCGATATCCCTTGATAAGCTAAAAATAGGGTGAATTTTATGCAATTTTAAACCCTTGTCGCTGTCAATTTATAAAACCCTAACTTAAGATGTATAGTGATAAGTAAAGGTATTGTCTAAGGGGAGCTAGTAAGGAATTGAATTTGATGATTTTCTTGATAGTTCAACCCTAATTAGAGTTAATTTAATCTTCAATGAAGATCAAATCAATTTAATTAGACAAGGAGGTTAGAGAGGGGGTAGAAGAGACGAGAGGAGTAGAAGAAATAAGGGCTCTAAGTTGAATTAATTGATCCAATTGAAAGGATCAAAGAATTCAAATAGAGAGATTAAGTAGAAAATTTATATGTGTTTTGGTTGCTTCTTTAGGTTCGACAATCCAGTAATAACTACTCTATTGGATAATGAAATGGAAAATTTAATCTCCTAGAATGTTAACCCTTTTATAAGCTGTTTTTATAGTTTTTTATCTTCCATATGGTATAACATGATTCAAGGTTTAATGTAAACTTTGAACCCTGTTATCCCATATGGAAGAAAACAGAAATCTTGCATTGTATTTATTAAGCGAGGTTGAAAATATATCAAAAGCGTACGTCGTTGATGTAGATAAATCATTGAGGGTGATGATAAATATAATTTTTTCTGTCAATACCGGATATCAATATCCGGATATCGGTTCCGATATCTGAATATCAAAATCTGATGACCGGATATCGAAGTCCGATATCCAATATCCCACATCCGCCTTGTCCTTACCCTCCGATATCCGCTTCGATATCCCTTGATAAGCTAAAAATAGGTGAATTTTATGCAATTTTAAACCCTTGTCGCTGTCAGTTTATAAAACCCTAACTTAAGATGTATAGTGATAAGTAAAGGTATTGTCTAAGGGGAGCTAGTAAGGAATTGAATTTGATGATTTTCTTGATAGTTCAACCCTAATTAGAGTTAATTTAATCTTCAATGAAGATCAAATCAATTTAATTAGACAAGGAGGTTAGAGAGGGGGGTAGAAGAGACGAGAGGAGTAGAAGAAATAAGGGGCTCTAAGTTGAATTAATTGATCCAATTGAAAGGATCAAAGAATTCAAATAGAGAGATTAAGTACAAAATTTATATGTGTTTTGGTTGGTTCTTTAGGTTCGACAATCCAGTAATAACTACTCTATTGGATAATGAAATGGAAAATTTAATCTCCTAGAATGTTAACCCTTTTATAAGCTGTTTTTATAGTTTTTTATCTTCCATATGGTATAACATGATTCAAGGTTTAATGTAAACTTTGAACCCTGTTATCCCATATGGAAGAAAACAGAAATCTTGCATTGTATTTATTAAGCGAGGTTGAAAATATATCAAAAGCGACGTGCTGATGTAGATAAATCATTGAGGGTGATGATAAATATAATTTTTCTGTCAATACCGGATATCAATATCCGGATATCGGTTCGATATCTGAATATCAAAATCTGATATCCGGATATCGAAATCCGATATCCAATATCCCACATCCGTCTTGTCCTGACCCTCCGATATCCGCTTCGATATCCCTTGATAAGCTAAAAATAGGGGTGAATTTTATGCAATTTTAAACCCTTGTCGCTGTCAATTTATAAAACCCTAACTTAAGATGTATAGTGATAAGTAAAGGTATTGTCTAAGGGGAGCTAGTAAGGAATTGAATTTGATGATTTTCTTGATAGTTCAACCCTAATTAGAGTTAATTTAATCTTCAATGAAGATCAAATCAATTTAATTAGACAAGGAGGTTAGAGAGGGGGGTAGAAGAGACGAGGAGTAGAAGAAATAAGGGCTCTAAGTTGAATTAATTGATCCAATTGAAAGGATCAAAGAATTCAAATAGAGAGATTAAGTAGAAAATTTATATGTTTTGGTTGGTTCTTTAGGTTCGACAATCCAGTAATAACTACTCTATTGGATAATGAAATGGAAAATTTAATCTCCTAGAATGTTAACCCTTTTATAAGCTGTTTTTATAGTTTTTTATCTTCCATATGGTATAACATGATTCAAGGTTAAATGTAAACTTTGAACCCTGTTATCCCATATGGAAGAAAACAGAAATCTTGCATTGTATTTATTGCGAGGTTGAAAATATATCAAAAGCGCACGTTGATGTAGATAAATCATTGAGGGTGATGATAAATATAATTTTTCTGTCAATACCGGATATCAATATCCGGATATCGGTTCCGATATCTGAATATCAAAATCTGATATCCGGATATCGAAATCCGATATCCAATATCCACATCCGCCTTGTCCTGACCCTCCGATATCCGCTCGATATCCCTTGATAAGCTAAAAATAGGGGTGAATTTTATGCAATTTTAAACCCTTGTCGCTGTCAATTTATAAAACCCTAACTTAAGATGTATAGTGATAAGTAAAGGTATTGTCTAAGGGGAGCTAGTAAGGAATTGAATTTGATGATTTTCTTGATAGTTCAACCCTAATTAGAGTTAATTTAATCTTCAATGAAGATCAAATCAATTTAATTAGACAAGGAGGTTAGAGAGGGGGGTAGAAGAGACGAGAGGAGTAGAAGAAATAAGGGGCTCTAAGTTGAATTAATTGATCCAATTGAAAGGATCAAAGAATTCAAATAGAGAGATTAAGTAGAAAATTTATATGTGTTTTGGTTGGTTCTTTAGGTTCGACAATCCAGTAATAACTACTCTATTGGATAATGAAATGGAAAATTTAATCTCCTAGAATGTTAACCCTTTTTATAAGCTGTTTTTATAGTTTTTTATCTTCCATATGGTATAACATGATTCAAGGTTTAATGTAAACTTTGAACCCTGTTATCCCATATGGAAGAAAACAGAAATCTTGCATTGTATTTATTAAGCGAGGTTGAAAATATATCAAAAGCGCACGCCGTTGATGTAGATAAATCATTGAGGGTGATGATAAATATAATTTTTTCTGTCAATACCGGATATCAATATCCGGATATCGGTTCGATATCTGAATATCAAAATCTGATATCCGGATATCGAAACCGATATCCAATATCCCACATCCGCCTTGTCCTTACCTCCGATATCCGCTCGATATCCCTTGATAAGCTAAAAATAGTGAATTTTATGCAATTTTAAACCCTTGTCGCTGTCAATTTATAAAACCCTAACTTAAGATGTATAGTGATAAGTAAAGGTATTGTCTAAGGGGAGCTAGTAAGGAATTGAATTTGATGATTTTCTTGATAGTTCAACCCTAATTAGAGTTAATTTAATCTTCAATGAAGATCAAATCAATTTAATTAGACAAGGAGGTTAGAGAGGGGGGTAGAAGAGACGAGAGGAGTAGAAGAAATAAGGGGCTCTAAGTTGAATTAATTGATCCAATTGAAAGGATCAAAGAATTCAAATAGAGAGATTAAGTACAAAATTTATATGTGTTTTGGTTGGTTCTTTAGGTTCGACAATCCAGTAATAACTACTCTATTGGATAATGAAATGGAAAATTTAATCTCCTAGAATGTTAACCCTTTTATAAGTTGTTTTTATAGTTTTTTATCTTCCATATGGTATAACATGATTCAAGGTTAAATGTAAACTTTGAACCCTGTTATCCCATATGGAAGAAAACAGAAATCTTGCATTGTATTTATTAAGCGAGGTTGAAAATATATCAAAAGCGTACGTCGTTGATGTAGATAAATCATTGAGGGTGATGATAAATATAATTTTTTCTGTCAATACCGGATATCAATATCCGGATATCGGTTCCGATATCTGAATATCAAAATCTGATATCCGGATATCGAAATCCGATATCCAATATCCCACATCCGCCTTGTCCTTACCCTCCGATATCCGTCTTGATATCCCTTGATAAGCTAAAAATAGGTGAATTTTATGCAATTTTAAACCATTGTCGCTGTCAATTTATAAAACCCTAACTTAAGATGTATAGTGATAAGTAAAGGTATTGTCTAAGGGGAGCTAGTAAGGAATTGAATTTGATGATTTTCTTGATAGTTCAACCCTAATTAGAGTTAATTTAATCTTCAATGAAGATCAAATCAATTTAATTAGACAAGGAGGTTAGAGAGGGGGGTAGAAGAGACGAGAGGAGTAGAAGAAATAAGGGCTCTAAGTTGAATTAATTGATCCAATTGAAAGGATCAAAGAATTCAAATAGAGAGATTAAGTAGAAAATTTATATGTGTTTTGGTTGGTTCTTTAGGTTCGACAATCCAGTAATAACTACTCTATTGGATAATGAAATGGAAAATTTAATCTCCTAGAATGTTAACCCTTTTTATAAGCTGTTTTTATAGTTTTCTTTTATCTTCCATATGGTATAACATGATTCAAGGTTTAATGTAAACTTTGAACCCTGTTATCCCATATGGAAGAAAACAGAAATCTTGCATTGTATTTATTAAGCGAGGTTGAAAATATATCAAAAGCGTCACGTTGATGTAGATAAATCATTGAGGGTGATGATAAATATAATTTTTTCTGTCAATACCGATATCAATATCCGGATATCGGTTCCGATATCTGAATATCAAAATCTGATATCCGGATATCGAAATCCGATATCCAATATCCCACATCCGTCTTGTCCTTACCCCTCCGATATCCGTCTTCGATATCCCTTGATAAGCTAAAAATAGGGGTGAATTTTATGCAATTTTAAACCCTTGTCGTTGTCAATTTATAAAACCCTAACTTAAGATGTATAGTGATAAGTAAAGGTATTGTCTAAGGGGAGCTAGTAAGGAATTGAATTTGATGATTTTCTTGATAGTTCAACCCTAATTAGAGTTAATTTAATCTTCAATGAAGATCAAATCAATTTAATTAGACAAGGAGGTTAGAGAGGGGGGTAGAAGAGACGAGAGGAGTAGAAGAAATAAGGTTTCTAAGTTGAATTAATTGATCCAATTGAAAGGATCAAAGAATTCAAATAGAGAGATTAAGTAGAAAATTTATATGTGTTTTGGTTGGTTCTTTAGGTTCGACAATCCAGTAATAACTACTCTATTGGATAATGAAATGGAAAATTTAATCTCCTAGAATGTTAACCCTTTTTATAAGCTGTTTTTATAGTTTTCTTTTATCTTCCATATGGTATAACATGATTCAAAGTTAAATGTAAACTTTGAACCCTGTTATCCCATATGGAAGAAAACAGAAATCTTGCATTGTATTTATTAAGCGAGGTTGAAAATATATCAAAGCGTGCACGTTGATGTAGATAAATCATTGAGGGTGATGATAAATATAATTTTTTCTGTCAATACCGGATATCAATATCCGGATATCGGTTCCGATATCTGAATATCAAAATCTGATATCCGGATATCGTAAATCCGATATCCAATATCCCACATCCGCCTTGTCCTTACCCTCCGATATCCGTCTCGATATCCCTTGATAAGCTAAAAATAGGGTGAATTTTATGCAATTTTAAACCCTTGTCGCTGTCAGTTTATAAAACCCTAACTTAAGATGTATAGTGATAAGTAAAGGTATTGTCTAAGGAGCTAGTAAGGAATTGAATTTGATGATTTTCTTGATAGTTCAACCTAATTAGAGTTAATTTAATCTTCAATGAAGATCAAATCAATTTAATTAGACAAGGAGGTTAGAGAGGGGGTAGAAGAGACGAGAGGAGTAGAAGAAATAAGGGCTCTAAGTTGAATTAATTGATCCAATTGAAAGGATCAAAGAATTCAAATAGAGAGATTAAGTACAAAATTTATATGTGTTTTGCTGGTTCTTTAGGTTCGATAATCCAGTAATAACTACTCTATTGGATAATGAAATGGAAAATTTAATCTCCTAGAATGTTAACCCTTTTATAAGCTGTTTTATAGTTTTTTATCTTCCATATGGTATAACATGATTCAAGGTTTAATGTAAACTTTGAACCCTGTTATCCCATATGGAAGAAAACAGAAATCTTGCATTGTATTTATTAAGCGAGGTTGAAAATATATCAAAAGCGTACGTCGTTGATGTAGATAAATCATTGAGGGTGATGATAAATATAATTTTTTCTGTCAGTACCGGATATCAATATCCGGATATCGGTTCCGATATCTGAATATCAAAATCTGATATCCGGATATCGATATCTGACATCCAATATCCCACACCCGTCTTGTCCTTACCCCTCCGATACCCGTCTTCGATATCTCTTGATAAGCTAAAAATAGGGGTGAATTTTATGCAATTTTAAACCCTTGTCGCTGTCAATTTATAAAACCCTAACTTAAGATGTATAGTGATAAGTAAAGGTATTGTCTAAGGGGAGCTAGTAAGGAATTGAATTTGATGATTTTCTTGATAGTTCAACCCTAATTAGAGTTAATTTAATCTTCAATGAAGATCAAATCAATTTAATTAGACAAGGAGGTTAGAGAGGGGGGTAGAAGAGACGAGAGGAGTAGAAGAAATAAGGCTCTAAGTTGAATTAATTGATCCAATTGAAAGGATCAAAGAATTCAAATAGAGAGATTAAGTACAAAATTTATATGTGTTTTGGTTGGTTCTTTAGGTTCGACAATCCAGTAATAACTACTCTATTGGATAATGAAATGGAAAATTTAATCTCCTAGAATGTTAACCCTTTTTATAAGCTGTTTTTATAGTTTTCTTTTATCTTCCATATGGTATAACATGATTCAAGGTTAAATGTAAACTTTGAACCCTGTTATCCCATATGGAAGAAAACAGAAATCTTGCATTGTATTTATTAAGCGAGGTTGAAAATATATCAAAAGCGTACGTCGTTGATGTAGATAAATCATTGAGGGTGATGATAAATATAATTTTTTCTGTCAATACCGGATATCAATATCCGGATATCGGTTCCGATATCTGAATATCAAAATCTGATATCCGGATATCGAAATCCGATATCCAATATCCCACATCCGTCTTGTCCTTACCCCTCCGATATCCGTCTTCGATATCCCTTGATAAGCTAAAAATAGGGTGAATTTTATGCAATTTTAAACCCTTGTCGTTGTCAATTTATAAAACCCTAACTTAAGATGTATAGTGATAAGTAAAGGTATTGTCTAAGGGGAGCTAGTAAGGAATTGAATTTGATGATTTTCTTGATAGTTCAACCCTAATTAGAGTTAATTTAATCTTCAATGAAGATCAAATCAATTTAATTAGACAAGGAGGTTAGAGAGGGGGTAGAAGAGACGAGAGGAGTAGAAGAAATAAGGGCTCTAAGTTGAATTAATTGATCCAATTGAAAGGATCAAAGAATTCAAATAGAGAGATTAAGTAGAAAATTTATATGTGTTTTGGTTCTTTAGGTTCACAATCCAGTAATAACTACTCTATTGGATAATGAAATGGAAAATTTAATCTCCTAGAATGTTAACCCTTTTATAAGCTGTTTTTATAGTTTTTTATCTTCCATATGGTATAACATGATTCAAGGTTTAATGTAAACTTTGAACCCTGTTATCCCATATGGAAGAAAACAGAAATCTTGCATTGTATTTATTAAGCGAGGTTGAAAATATATCAAAAGCGCACGCCGTTGATGTAGATAAATCATTGAGGTGATGATAAATATAATTTTTCTGTCAATACCGATATCAATATCCGGATATCGGTTCCGATATCTGAATATCAAAATCTGATATCCGGATATCGAAATCCGATATCCAATATCCCACATCTTGTCCTTACCCCTCCGATATCCGTCTTCGATATCCCTTGATAAGCTAAAAATAGGGGTGAATTTTATGCAATTTTAAACCCTTGTCGCTGTCAATTTATAAAACCCTAACTTAAGATGTATAGTGATAAGTAAAGGTATTGTCTAAGGGGAGCTAGTAAGGAATTGAATTTGATGATTTTCTTGATAGTTCAACCCTAATTAGAGTTAATTTAATCTTCAATGAAGATCAAATCAATTTAATTAGACAAGGAGGTTAGAGAGGGGGGTAGAAGAGACGAGAGGAGTAGAAGAAATAAGGGGCTCTAAGTTGAATTAATTGATCCAATTGAAAGGATCAAAGAATTCAAATAGAGAGATTAAGTAGAAAATTTATATGTGTTTTGGTTGGTTCTTTAGGTTCGACAATCCAGTAATAACTACTCTATTGGATAATGAAATGGAAAATTTAATCTCCTAGAATGTTAACCCTTTTTATAAGCTGTTTTTATAGTTTTCTTTTATCTTCCATATGGTATAACATGATTCAAGGTTTAATGTAAACTTTGAACCCTGTTATCCCATATGGAAGAAAACAGAAATCTTGCATTGTATTTATTAAGCGAGGTTGAAAATATATCAAAAGCGTACGTCGTTGATGTAGATAAATCATTGAGGGTGATGATAAATATAATTTTTCTGTCAATACCGATATCAATATCCGGATATCGGTTCCGATATCTGAATATCAAAATCTGATATCCGGATATCGTAAATCCGATATCCAATATCCCACATCCGTCTTGTCCTTACCCTCCGATATCCGTCTTCATATCCCTTGATAAGCTAAAAATAGGGTGAATTTTATGCAATTTTAAACCCTTGTCGCTGTCAATTTATAAAACCCTAACTTAAGATGTATAGTGATAAGTAAAGGTATTGTCTAAGGAGCTAGTAAGGAATTGAATTTGATGATTTTCTTGATAGTTCAACCTAATTAGAGTTAATTTAATCTTCAATGAAGATCAAATCAATTTAATTAGACAAGGAGGTTAGAGAGGGGGTAGAAGAGACGAGGAGTAGAAGAAATAAGGGGCTCTAAGTTGAATTAATTGATCCAATTGAAAGGATCAAAGAATTCAAATAGAGAGATTAAGTAGAAAATTTATATGTGTTTTGGTTGGTTCTTTAGGTTCGACAATCCAGTAATAACTACTCTATTGGATAATGAAATGGAAAATTTAATCTCCTAGAATGTTAACCCTTTTTATAAGCTGTTTTTATAGTTTTCTTTTATCTTCCATATGGTATAACATGATTCAAGGTTTAATGTAAACTTTGAACCCTGTTATCCCATATGGAAGAAAACAGAAATCTTGCATTGTATTTATTAAGCGAGGTTGAAAATATATCAAAAGCGTACGTCGTTGATGTAGATAAATCATTGAGGGTGATGATAAATATAATTTTTTCTGTCAATACCGGATATCAATATCCGGATATCGGTTCCGATATCTGAATATCAAAATCTGATATCCGGATATCGAAATCCGATATCCAATATCCCACATCCGCCTTGTCCTTACCCTCCGATATCCGTCTTGATATCCCTTGATAAGCTAAAAATAGGGTGAATTTTATGCAATTTTAAACCCTTGTCGCTGTCAATTTATAAAACCCTAACTTAAGATGTATAGTGATAAGTAAAGGTATTGTCTAAGGAGCTAGTAAGGAATTGAATTTGATGATTTTCTTGATAGTTCAACCTAATTAGAGTTAATTTAATCTTCAATGAAGATCAAATCAATTTAATTAGACAAGGAGGTTAGAGAGGGGGGTAGAAGAGACGAGAGGAGTAGAAGAAATAAGGGGCTCTAAGTTGAATTAATTGATCCAATTGAAAGGATCAAAGAATTCAAATAGAGAGATTAAGTAGAAAATTTATATGTGTTTTGGTTGGTTCTTTAGGTTCGACAATCCAGTAATAACTACTCTATTGGATAATGAAATGGAAAATGTAATGTCCTAGAATGTTAACCCTTTTATAAGCTGTTTTTATAGTTTTCTTTTATCTTCCATATGGTATAACATGATTCAAAGTTTAATGTAAACTTTGAACCCTGTTATCCCATATGGAAGAAAACAGAAATCTTGCATTGTATTTATTAAGCGAGGTTGAAAATATATCAAAAGCGTACGTCGTTGATGTAGATAAATCATTGAGGGTGATGATAAATATAATTTTTTCTGTCAATACCGGATATCAATATCCGGATATCGGTTCCGATATCTGAATATCAAAATCTGATATCCGGATATCGAAATCCGATATCCAATATCCCACATCCGTCTTGTCCTTACCCCTCCGATATCCGTCTTCGATATCCCTTGATAAGCTAAAAATAGGGGTGAATTTTATGCAATTTTAAACCCTTGTCGCTGTCAGTTTATAAAACCCTAACTTAAGATGTATAGTGATAAGTAAAGGTATTGTCTAAGGGGAGCTAGTAAGGAATTGAATTTGATGATTTTCTTGATAGTTCAACCCTAATTAGAGTTAATTTAATCTTCAATGAAGATCAAATCAATTTAATTAGACAAGGAGGTTAGAGAGGGGGGTAGAAGAGACGAGAGGAGTAGAAGAAATAAGGGGCTCTAAGTTGAATTAATTGATCCAATTGAAAGGATCAAAGAATTCAAATAGAGAGATTAAGTAGAAAATTTATATGTGTTTTGGTTGGTTCTTTAGGTTCGACAATCCAGTAATAACTACTCTATTGGATAATGAAATGGAAAATTTAATCTCCTAGAATGTTAACCCTTTTTATAAGCTGTTTTTATAGTTTTCTTTTATCTTCCATATGGTATAACATGATTCAAAGTTTAATGTAAACTTTGAACCCTGTTATCCCATATGGAAGAAAACAGAAATCTTGCATTGTATTTATTAAGCGAGGTTGAAAATATATCAAAAGCGTACGTCGTTGATGTAGATAAATCATTGAGGGTGATGATAAATATAATTTTTTCTGTCAATACCGGATATCAATATCCGGATATCGGTTCCGATATCTGAATATCAAAATCTGATATCCGGATATCGAAATCCGATATCCAATATCCCACATCCGTCTTGTCCTTACCCCTCCGATATCCGTCTTCGATATCCCTTGATAAGCTAAAAATAGGGGTGAATTTTATGCAATTTTAAACCCTTGTCGCTGTCAATTTATAAAACCCTAACTTAAGATGTATAGTGATAAGTAAAGGTATTGTCTAAGGGGAGCTAGTAAGGAATTGAATTTGATGATTTTCTTGATAGTTCAACCCTAATTAGAGTTAATTTAATCTTCAATGAAGATCAAATCAATTTAATTAGACAAGGAGGTTAGAGAGGGGGGTAGAAGAGACGAGAGGAGTAGAAGAAATAAGGGGCTCTAAGTTGAATTAATTGATCCAATTGAAAGGATCAAAGAATTCAAATAGAGAGATTAAGTACAAAATTTATATGTGTTTTGGTTGGTTCTTTAGGTTCGACAATCCAGTAATAACTACTCTATTGGATAATGAAATGGAAAATTTAATCTCCTAGAATGTTAACCCTTTTTATATGTTTTTTTTATAGTTTTCTTTTATATGCACTTGGAATAGCTAGGAAATCTCTCAATTTCTCCTCTCAATCCTAGTCAGGGCTTGTACATTCCGCTCAAGCCAAACAATTTAGAAGTTCAGACAGGGATCAAGAAAACGATTAACAGATGCAACTAACAACATCCAAAATACACCAAAAGTTCAAATACAAAGAAGGAAAAAGTACCAAATAGGTTGATCCAAGCTGGATCTTCTCTCTGTCTTGCAGCTGTGATAGAGCACCATCAAGAATGAGCTCCCCCTCTCAAAATTTAGCTTTTATGCTTAGGTTAGTTGGTTAAAATCACCATTTTACCCACGTTTAGTAATCAATTTTTATCTATCAATGTACGCTTGATCTGAATAATCCAACCATATAGATAGAAAGAGGGGATTAAGATGAGAAAATCCATAAAAAATCATCTCAATCGGACTTCAGGATCAAAAGTTATTAATAAATGAATTTTAAACCAATTTAAGCCATTGGATTTAAATTCATTTATTTATTCATTTCTTTTTTTAAGACGCTATGACGTGTCGTCCTCTCATGGGCGGGAGCATTTTGAATTCTCCTTTTTGGGGAAACGTCCTTTAGAAAGATTGGAATTCCTGCTGAACGCCGCCCAAAACTAATTAAGTATATGCCCCTTGCGCATTCTCTCTCCTCTGATTTATCATAAAAACCATTAAAAAATAGTAAATAATTGTAAAAAAAATCCTGTAACTGTTTAAATAAGAGATTTACGCCTGCATGCACAACCGAGAGCTGTTTTTGAGGGCATAATTGTAACTGAAATTTACGAAAAGCCCCTAGAAGAGTAGAAATTTCTTTAAAACTCATTTTCTCATTATAAATATATCTTTTTCCTCTTTAAAAATTCATTTCTCACTTAAATAAATCTCAAAAAATTCAATTAAATCCTAAATAAATTCTAGAAAATTCCATAAAATTCAGTATTGCATCCCCATAATAATTAAGCTCAAAATTAAATTTTAAACCTGCCATTTTCATTTAAAAATAATTCTTTCAGCTCAAATAAATCTCAGAAATTCTTAAAATTAACATAAAATTAGGGAAAAATCAGAAATCACTTGGAAACATTATATTTATGTAAATATATGATAACAACCCCATTTTAAGCTCTTTAAATGCATAAAATTGTGCTAATAGCATGAAATAAAGACCGAATTTAGGGTGTTATAATCCGTCTACACCTAAAGGACGGATATCATCCGAGAATTATCATATATCAACTTCTGTTCACTTTAATGTCAGAAAAAAGGAAAATATATGTTGCAAAATTCTTATTTGTGACTAGGGATTGTCCAACCGACATCCATCCGATATCCGATATTAGACACCGTCCCGTTTTTTCCGGATATTGGATATCGGATGGATGTCGGTTGGACAATCCCTAGTCACAAATAAGAATTTTGGAACATATATTTTCCTTTTTTCTGACATTAAAGTGAACAGAAGTTGATATATGATAATTCTCGGATGCTAATTTTAAGATAGTGATATCTCTCATCTTACAAATCAGACTTAAGAAAATTTAAAAATAAATAAAATATCTTGATTTGTGGAAACATCTTATGAAGATTTTAAAATGGAAATCCTAATCATTTGAGCATATACTATCTTTTTCTTTAATGTAGTGAGCTCTGCACCTCCAACTTCGAAGCTGGATAATCTTGATTTTTAAGCTAAGCTCTGATGGAGAGGACCTTGGTGTCTATGGATTCACTTCAAGTTTAAATTATTATATCCTGAAATTTTGAGCTCATATTACAGATTCCTGATCATTGATGACACATATTTTTATTAATTTAATATGACCATATTCACATATTTATTTGAATTCAATAAGTTATATATGCATATTATCAATCCTAAAATGATTAAATTTCATTTTAGAAATATATTTTTAATTTATGAATTTTAAATTATTTTAATGGTTATTATGACATCATATTCTGAAAGAGCATAATTTTGTGAGTTGGAATATGATTTTTCCTGAATTTTTTGGCGTTATATTTCAAGAGATATCATTTTTTATATTCAAAAAATATATTTTATAACGTATTTATGAATTAATCTCCATTTTAGGAATTATTAAATGCCACATTAATTTTTTACGATCTTCCAAAATCAGAGGAGAGAGAAAATCAAAGGGCTGAGAATGATCTAGTTCAAATCGTAATATCTGATGACCCAAAAGGAGTTTTGGGCTGAATTTTGAGCAGAGCTTCATTTTTCCTACCAATTTCGATCCGTGGGGTTAGATCTTTAAGCTATCTTTAATCTCACTTCCGCCTACGGAGGTACATTGAAAGAAAGTGAAGTTCTTAAGGTCCATCAAGAATGTTGTTGGTGGATTGGGCGATTGGAGAAGGTCAACAGACAAATGGGGAGGCTGATCTGCATCAGGAAACACCTTGATCCAGGTGGCACATCGTCATCTCATTCTCATCACCATCTTCCATCATATCACCCTACCATAGCCATCTTCAATCTCCATCTTGATCTCATCAAAAACCATAAATCATCTAGTCCATCATCCTCTTTTCCATCTCATATCCACCAATCCATTCTTCCATCACATTTATTAGTTAGACATTATCATTTCTTCTTCCACCATTCTTTTTCACCATCATCCATCCACACCCACTCGCATCCTTCCATCACATTTATCGTCTTATTCATCTTCTATGTCCATCATCATTTCACATCTTCATCTATCTCACTCTCTCATTTCCGTGAGATCTATCTACACCCACCTACCTATTCCTTGTATTATTATTCATATCATCCTTAAAAAAATCATTATTACCATCTCACCTCCTCGTATTCATCGCATCACAATCTCCTATTTTATACATCATCTCATCCTATTGGAATCATCATTTAAAGACTATTTAAACCCAAATATCCATTACCTGTGGAGAGGACCCTAGCTCATCACGAACTAGTCAAATAATTCTATGAGTAAATGTTTATAAATTATTTATTGATTAACTCAAATATAAACCACATAATTTTACCCTAATTTTGTGTTAATCAATCATCAATACTTCAAACATAATCAAAGGGGACTTTTGTGATTTTCATTGTGCTCACACAATGAATTTTTAGGAAATCACATAAAAAACCAGGGACACTGTGTTCCTAATTTTCCATAAAGATTTTTGGCCTTAACTTCAAGGATAACATTTTTACAAAGCATGAGAACATATTGGGACGTAAAGAGTAGTCCTGTTTACTCCATCACCATTGTGAATTTTGAGCTCATAACATGTATCAATCAAACATGTATACTCAAGTGGAGATAAAACCTTTAATGTCATCATGAAATTCATCAACCTATGGAATTCTTATGCCTCAAACCGTGAATTATGATACAATTATTTAATTATCCGTGAGGTCTTTGAGTAATGATATTTAAATCTATCTCTTATATAGAAAAAATATGAAGTTTAGGACTTAGGAAAATAATGAAGTTCTCTTAATAATAAATTTCTGAAATAAATAAACATGAATAAGATATATTGGGTGATTTCTTGCTGGGCTTTATACAAAATTGGGGAACTATCAACTCAGGAAAAATATACAGGAATAGTATTTATACCTATGTATTTTGTTTTATCCCACAAAAATATTATATTTTCATAATTAATTATATATCATTTCCTTAAGGCATTCCATTTGAGGTGCACCCCTTCGTGGGACAGTTAGCACGACTGCTTATCATAGTGACAACCAACACCAGGCTTTGCGTTGGGTGTATCTTTATTTCTAATGAATCTATAAGATTTTTTATTTATTTCCCAATAAATTATTCCAATTTACAGTCCACATAAACTATGTAAATATATCAAAATTACAGATAGGTTTTCCCTGTATGATTATGCTTGGCGCCATCTTCCTGGAAAATAATAAAAACTTTCATTATGCCATTTCTAAAAAGAATCTCCTTTTGTATTTAATTTAATGTAAGTCATATTCACTAAAGTTAAACACATTATGAAAATAATAAAACATATTTATTTCATGAATTCAATCACGGTTTTAATTGAATAAAATAGTGTCAAATAAATAAATGCCTACTTAGGACTGCATGAGATGTAAATAGATAAAGTCAAAGGATAAATTTGTTAAATATTTAAAGTATCGACATCAAATCATGCTTAAATATGTATGATTTACATTCTGTATGCACATTATCATCCCTATTGCTCATTACGGGCCCCTAAATAATGACTTTCACTATAGCTCATCCCAAATTTCCTTATCAAAACCAAAATTTCAATTACAAATCATGGACTATTTATTGTTAGAATAAATTTGATGTTTATACAATATTTTTAACTATAATGACTTTCACTATAACTTCATGTTTATACAATATTTTTAACAATTTTCCTTACAAGCATAGAGTGAGTAAGGGTTGAATACCGAAGGCGCAAGTATTTAAAAAGTGACATTTAAATTTAAAATCTTATTTGCTTTTATATGCAATAGTTGAGTATAATTTAATAATTTTAAACTATGGGAAATTAATTCAACATAATTCTAAAGTGATCAGAATAAAATTTAGATGGATTAACCTAATTTAGTCACAATTTATAAAATAAAATATGGAATTTTAATGGAAGTTTCTAATGAAAAATCCTAATTAATTATAATTAAATACCCAGCACCGTAGCAGCATTGGTGATGACTGATAGCACTAAACGTAAGTGAAGTGGAGTGGATAAACAAAATGATGGCGCTGATAGAAACGAAGATGTTGGCAGATACACACCGGTAAGCATCAAAGCGGGGGCAAATGAAGATGGATACTCATTGAAAAGCAGCAGACTTGGAGGTGGCATACCTGATGGAAAAAAACCTAGGATATTGACGATGATAACCTAGGAAAAAGTGCAAAGTCGTGAGTAAAAAAAGAAGAAGATTACATTAAACTTGCTTTCAAGTACCCAACGGGCAGCTTTGGTTCTATTTCTTCAGATATCTTGATGTGAACATTACCCCTTCGATACTTCACTCTTGGAGTGCAAAAATGGATCCAAACGAGATTTTGAATGAACAAATCTCTCTGTTAATTTTAAGAAGGAATGAAATTCAGGGGTGCCTTTTTACAATTATGGAATGGGCTAATTATAAATAGAGATGGTGGATGAAAATCAAAGATTAAGAGCAAACTACCCTCAAAATGTTGGCCTAAACATCCTTCTAGATCATTAGATATTGTCAAATGATGCAATATGAGCCATCCAATTTTTTCTCTGTCCATTTTCTCTCTCCTCTGTCCTGTGTGGCGGATTTCCAGGGTAAAATTTCTTAGGGGAGACTTGAAAATTTTGAAAAGTTGCTAAAACTATTTTTAAAAATACAAAATTATAGTTTCTTTATGAATTTAATGTCAAAAAGTTCCATAAAAATTCCAGACAATCGAGAAAAATTAGAATTTCAGTCTCAAAAATATTGAAAACCCTTACAAAATTTGTAATAAATATAATTTTATATTTTTGAAACGACATAAATATTTTATTCTTGAAATTTATGTCTGAAAATTCTGTCAAAATAGCATAAAATAGAGAAAAATATGAACTTTATTATAGAAATATTATAAATCATTTAAAGCCTCAGTAACATGGTTTTATGATCATTTCAGTATAAATAGAGTCATAACATATATGAAAGTAGTATCTAAATTAGCATGCTATGCATAATTATCACCATTCCATGGACCACATGAAAAAAACAAGTCATAGGCAGTTTTGATCCGTATTAAGGGAGGAACCACATATCATATATGCATAAAAAAGCAGCCCAATAGATCTGGTAGTTTTTACATAAATGTGTCCTCTCTACTATTCTCTTTTACTTTATTGTTTAGTGAGAGTTTCCAAGATTTTTTCATTTTGAAACCAATACGTGATGATCTAAGCTATTTCCGCGATTTCATAAAGTGTTTTCAATGATCCCTAAAAATTGCATTCATAATTATCATTAATGTAAAATCCATTTTTCCCAGTCAACTTGATTTTATCCTCTGACTTCTCTCTTTTTCTAGTTTTAAAGGATTCCTTAATCACTCCTCTTGAACTAGTTATAAAATAAAACCCAGAAATACAGAATTTAAAATTTTTGTTCAGTGTTATCTTTTATAACTTTGGGCAAAATGGGAAACGCGTGCACTAATATTCTGCTACTAGATACACATTTATAAATTTAGAATTTGTTACTAATTGAAAGCCCAGTAGTTTTGGCACAGAGGCCGCCATTTTGAAAAGAGTTACAAGTGTATTTCGGTTGAGTCTCCATTTTTTGATGTCGCCAAAAGTGGGGTGGGAGGGGAGAGATGAAGCATATCTTGATGCATGTAAAAGTATAGTTGAAGCAGTCAGCATAGAAGCTGCTTATCTGAAAGATTGGAACCCAATTTACCCAATTCGGGGATAATAAGTGTGACAGTTAACCATTTTTATCTGTTGCATTGATTGATGACTCAGTTTGACTCATGCGAGTGAAAAGAAATTATAAATTCTGAGGAACTAACTTTCAATGAATCATTTGACATCGCTCAAGAAATCTTCGAATTATAGTAACATCGATAAGCATGTAATGTCGTTAGCTAATCTTTCTATGCAGCTATACAAGAAATAAATGAACTTTAATTTCCGAAATATAATTTCAAATGAGTGTGGCAGATCAAAGTGAATTTTCACAAGTACCTCTGAACACATCAAGAGCTGTAGAGTAAAAAGATTGTCGTCTTGATTAGGGACTGCGTAACAAACGTAAAAGATTATTTTTATATTTATGAGCAATAATTAGCCGTCTCAGCCTATTTTCCGTGACGGCAAGAACTTGAGTTATTTAGTGCTCTTGGCGCAATCAAACACAGAAATACGGGCTCTGACAAAACCTTAGCTGGATGTATATCTTACAACCTTATCTGGATATTTTTATATCATTTTGCTACAAGAACCACGTAGTACACAAAACTATAATAATAATAATAATCATAATCATCATACTTTGCGCATGGGGGCAGCCATTCCTCTACCAATTGTACATGAAAGATGCGGCGTTTTCTTCAATTCTTAAGTGTCATCTACCTTGGCTCTAAACCATCCCCACCTCCCCCACCAAAACCAGACCAGACTGGAGACATACCTCTGCACTAGAAGTCTATAACACAAACCTGCACCACAACAGTCAAAACTAGAATTGTCAGTCAATCACGAGTAAATCACTGGTGAGATGGTTGTCCTTGGCTCCTCTGATCCCCTCCGAGGAGTGCTCAAGGCCGTGAAACCATCCACGGCGCAGATGGCCAATGACAGTGCCGCCACCGGCCCTGAGAGTGGCGGCGGCGCCAAGGAAGGAGTGGCACGCCGTCCGCGAGGGCGGCCCCCGGGGTCGAAGAACAAGCCAAAGCCGCCTGTTTTCGTCATCCGGGACAGCCCCAGCTCCCTGCGAACCCATGTCATGGAGATCGCCGGCGGCACCGACATCGCCGACAGCCTTGCGCAGTTCACACGCCGCCGCCAGCGGGGAATCTGCGTGCTCGCCGGCGCCGGTGCCGTTGCCAATGTGGCATTCCGGCAGCCAGCTGCAGGGGTCATCGCCCTCCATGGGACCTTTGAGATCCTGTCGTTGACCGGCACGTTCCTCCCGGCGGCAGCAGGCAGCGGCGGGCTGACAGTGTACCTGGCCGGCGGGCAAGGCCAGGTGGTGGGCGGCGGCGTCGTGGGCGCGCTGACGGCGGCAGGAGCCGTCGTGGTGACAGCGGCGTCCTTCGCCAGCGCCACCTACGAGAGGCTTCCCCTCGAGGACGAGGGGGACGATCACGCCGGAGCCCAGGAGAAGAGCGCCAGCATCTCCCCGGGTCTGCCACCTGGCCGCCTAGAAATGAAACACGTGGCATACCCCTGGCCGCACCCCCATTACTGCGCTAAACAGGGGTTTTAGAGAGGCTTCCGAAACTTGCCATGGACCCAAACTCTGCGCATGGTCGCGCCTCTGCGGCGGTTCACTGCGCGGACGCAGCAGTAGTCCAGCTCCAGCTGAGAAAGTAAATAATTTGAGTGAAGAAAAAGGATGAAAAGAAAGAAAGAAAGAAGGAAATCCCAGAAAAAGTTTTAGTAGCGCGCCACCTCGATGAAACCCGCTTCGAGGAAGAGGCGGCGGGCAACGTCGAGCGAGAAGAAGTAAGAGAGCGTGCCGTCGCAACGGCGGTATTCCCTGAATCCAACTCTCTGCGCTGGCGGAAATCGGAGCATAGTCATGTCGTAGAGGCCTGCAAGTCAATACCCACAAACCATTAGCTTAATTTCAAGGACATTATTCAAGAAGAAACAACGGGTATGAACCGTAGTCTCGGAAGAAGAGCAATCCGCCGGGCTTGAGGACGGAGAAACACGCCGCCAGGATGCGCTGCATTAGCTGAGACGGCACAGCGGAGAGCGTAAACACCTGCGCAAATACCATGATTTTTATTCCCGTCGCCAAAGGGCGAAAGTATGTTTTATTCCTGCAAAGAGTTGAATGATATACCAAAGTGACGAAGTCCACTCCTCCGATGCAACACCGGCCCTCGAGATCTGCGCGGAAGATGAATCATCTGCACGAGTCATATTCATCTCTTGGGCATCTGATAATCAAGAATGCAAAACCTGGCGGGGAGGATACTGGCGCCGACGATGCTCGGCAAGAATCGCAGAAAAGCCATTTGGGAAATTCACAAGAGTTGAAGTCCAGCAGAAATGGACGGAATCTGTCTTTCCTGGGAACGCCATCGGCGGCATCAATCGCCGCCCGCGCCGCGTCCAAGGCATCCGGGCTACAGTCGCAACCGTAGACGACGATCTCTTCTCCTGCACTGATGATCAAGCGACCCCATTTGAGAAGAAAAAACAACAACGAGAGATAGAGATAAAGAGTTTTAAGAGCGAGCGAACCGCAGAATGGGAAGAGCGGTGCTACCGTTGCCGCAACCTACTTCCAACACGCAGGTGGAGGATCCGTGCGCAGCCAACTCAGGGAACTCCTTCAAAAAATACCTCCTTTCCTGAGAAGACGGGAAAAGAAGCTAAAATCCTCGGCGAGCGCGAAGGGGTATTTTTCATAATTAATCAATACCTTGAAGAATTTGCCGGTGGGGTGCCGCCGGTGGAAGCTCCGCCAGGCCTCCGCTCCGCCGTCCGATGAAGGCGGAGGCGGAGGATCATCCTCCCGCCCTCCAACGTGTTGCCGCCACGTGGACCCATCCCGCTCGACCTCCGCCCGGTGATCCTCCCAGTCGAAGTCCCTCGCGTGGTACTCTTCCGCCATCGACGAGGGAACAACAACAAACCTAGCAGCGGATCCGCTTCCTGGATTGATTAAAAGAGGGTCCGAGGGCAGATCTGGGCCGTCCAAGGCGGATCGGACGGAGGCGGGAGGCGGGTCAGGAGACGCGGAGGACGCGGCGGAGCTCGTCGGAGATGGTCTGGAGGGTGAGGGGCTTGAGGACGAGGCCGTGCATGCCGGCGCGGAGGCAGCGTTCCCAGACGCTGTCTTGAGAGGAGGCGGCCATGGCGACGACGAGGGGCCAGTTGCCGCTGCGGAACTTGCGAATCTGCGAGGCGAGGAGGAAGCTGTCCGTGTCGCCCACGTCCGTGGCGAGGAGGACGAGGTCGAAGGGGGCGCTCGCGGCGGCGCCGAGGAGGTTCAGGCAGAGGAAGCCCGACGCCACCGCCGACACGCGGCAGCCGAGCTTCTCCAGCACCCTCTGCGCCACCGCCCTGTTCATCTCGTCGCCGTCCACGACCAGCGCTCTCAGCCCCTTGAACGGCGGTCCCCGCCGCGCCGCCTGCTCCGAGCTCTCCTCCGCCTCGCGCCGCCGCAGTCGCACCACCAGCGCCGCCGAGTCCCCCGCCACCCTCATCTCTCCGTCCATCAACTGCAACCCAGCGGAGAAAAATTGGTAAGATTCAAGGAGGAGGTGGAGAAGAAGAAGAAGGGTGGACCGGACCTGGACGAGTTTTCTGCACATGGAGAGCTGCTGGGCGGCGGAGATCCGGCGGGGGGAGGGGGAGCCGGTGGCGGCGATCTCGAAGCGGACGGCGGCGAGGCCGGAGTGAGGGGCGGGCTTCCAGGGAACCCATCGCTGGCTCGGGTCGGCGTCGCCGGACACGGCGCGGACGGAGAAGCAGACGGCGCCGGCGGGGCGGTCGGCGATGAGGTCGCCGGCGAGGCGCAGGATCACCTGCAGAAGGCGCTTCTCGTCGCCGTAGACGAGGTCAGGGACGGCGCCGTCGACCTGAACGGAGAAGGCGAGGCGGCGGCGGTCGCAGAGGAGGCGGAGGACGGCGGCGGCTTCTCTGACGGCGGCGTGGAGGCGGAACCGGCGGACGTCGAGCGCCAGGCTACGGGACCCAGGCGGGGGGTTGTCCATGGCGTCGCCGACGAGGGCGCAGACCACGGCGGCGGTCTTGGCCATGGCGTCGGCGGCGAGCCGCTGCTCCGGGCTGAGGGCTTCGCGCTGGAGCAGGGAGAGCAGGCCGGCGATGGAGTGCGCCGGGCGCCGCATGCAGAGGCTGGTGACGCTCTGAGAGGAGTTCTTGGCCCGGCCGGCCATCATGGCTTGGACTCTGGCGCGCTGCAGCGCCTGGTTCTGCTCCTCCAGCTTCTCCCTCATCCGCTGGGACTCCTCCAGAATGCCGGCGTGGAGGAGCGCCACCGCCACCTGGTCCGCCACCGCGGCGGCGATCCCCAGCTCCGGCTCGCCCCACTCCGGCGCGTCTTCCGGGAGAACCAGGACGAGGATGGCGGGCGGCGCCTCCGCCGCCGGAGCCTCCGAGGCCTTCAACAGCGGCAACCGGATCGCCGCCGCGGCGCCGCGCCGGTGGCCCTGGCCGCTGCTCGCGAAGCCCAGGAGGGAGTCCGGGGGGAGGATCACCGGGCCGGCGTTGAGGGCGACCCCGACGGCGTCGGGGTCGTCGATGGGGCTGACCTGGCCGCCGCCGCCGGGCGGCGCCGCCGATTCGTGGGTGAGGAGCATCTCGGTGCGGTCGTCGTTGGGCATCCAGACGGCGCAATTCTGGAGGCCCAGGATCCTAGCGAGCTCGGAGACGGCGGTGGAGAGGATGACCCGGCGATCGAGCGACTTCCTGATCTCCTGGGTGAGCAGCCGCACCTGCCAGCCCGTCTCCTCCTCCATCTTCATCATCTCGATCCGACGGTCCAGATCCCGGGCCTTGCAGCGCAGGAAAGTCTCCCGGACCTTGACGCGGAGGAGCTGGGGGATGAGGGTGAGGAGGGTGATGGCGGTGGCGAAGGAGACCAGCGCGGTGAGGAACTTGGAGACGGAGAGGGAGAGCATGAGGAGAAAGGACCCGGATTTGCAGGCGAAGACGGTGAGCAGGTGGGAGAGGCCGCAGAGGACGATGAAGGCGACGAACTGGAAGAGGATCCATCGGAAGGGGAAGACGTGGGATCGGGAGACGAAGTAGATGAGCTCGAGCGGGATAGAGAAGTAGGCGGCGGCGATCAGGCAGTCGCTGACCGTCTGGACCTGCCGGATCCGCACGGGGCTCCAGAAGCCCTCGCCGTCGCAGTCGCACGAGTCCAATCCCCCGGCGATCGCCGCGCCAGTCAGGGACCAAATCGTTAGCCAGCGGAGCAACGTCCTAGACATTGGGCGGCGTCCATCAACCCTAGAAACTCCCCCAATCGGACATACCCCTCAGCGCCTCAATTCCAGCCTGATCCGCCGCCGCCGCCGGCCATGAGCGCCGCCGCGGAGATCGCCAAATCGAGGAAAGAGGGGCGAGGGAGAAGAACCTGGACAAGCAAGTCCGCGCGGGTAAGGGGGGATGGTCGCCGTCGACGAGATTTTTTTCTCCGGAAGAAATCACCGCGCAAGTGGTCGAACCCGTACGCAACGCGCCGCAGAGATACCCGCAACGCAGCCGCATGTTTTAAACTAAACCTCGTGCGGGAATCGCCACGTGCACGCTCCCCCTCTCCGTAACGTCCCATAAATACAAAAAAAAAAGAAAAAAAAAGAGCAGAGGATAGTAGTCATTCCGTCATTCCCAGAGAGAGAGAGAGAGAGAGAGAGAGAGAGATTGGTGTGGTCAATGAAGAGAAGACTATTTTCTACGAGCGTGTGAGGTCAACGACGATGACGCTGATGTTGTCGGAGCTCTTCCTGCCGAGGGCCAGCCGGGTGAGAAGCGTCGCCGCCGTGGAGCAGTACGAGCCGCCGCCGCCGTCGTCGGGCGGGGGGCGACGACGCCGCCCCTCGTCGCGGAGACAGCGGCGGACGATGTCGCAGGCCAGGTCGTTGGAGAGCACGTCCCAAATGCCGTCGCTGGCGATGATCAGGAACTCGTCCTCGCGCGTCCTCTCGCAGGCCTTGATCTCCGGCTCCGATATCACTATCGGCTTCAAATACTTGTCCCCTGGAGAAGAACACCCCCAAGAACCCGTCAGAAACGGATTCCACCTGTGTTCTAAGGAAACTTCGATTCTTACCGATCGCGCGAGACATGGCGAGAATGCCGAGCACGCGAGCGCCGTTGACGTAGATCACCCTCCCTCCCGCCGCCTCTATCCTCGCCATCTCGTCCGCTCTGTCCGGCTGCCCACGTTTTCCACCCGTCACAACCCTCGTCTTCGTCGTCATCGAAGAAGATGATGATCATGATGGTGGTTACCTTGTGGTCGGAGGAGAGAGGGATGGCGCGGCCGGCGCGGCTGAGCACGGCGCGGGAGTCGCCGCAGTTGGCGACGAAGATGCGATGACGGTGGACGACGGCGACGACGGCGGTGGAACCCACGATCTGAGACGAGAAGCCCCCTTGGTCGCAGCCGCAGAAGAGCGTCCCGACCCTACCGCAGGCGCAGGACGAGAGCGCGAGATCGTCCATCCGCCGGAAGGCCCGCCTCGCCGCCGCCGCGAAGACATCGCCGGCGACGTCCCTCTCCGCCGCCGCCTGCCGGAGCTCCTCCGCCACCAGCTCGTGCATTCGGTCTTTGCACAGCGCAGACACCTGAGATCAAGATCGAGCATCCGACGGCTGAGAATTCGAAGACGAACACTCGGATTATTCAAACGAGGAGGAAGGGGGGGAAGGTTTACGTGGGAGCCGCCGTGGCCGTCGAAGACGGCGAAGAAATGCAGCGGGGAGGACCCGTCGCCGTCGGGGGAGAAGAAGCAGGGGCGCAGCGACACCGCGTCTTCCATCTCCCGCGAGCGGCCGGAGAGGGAGACGAAGCCGAATTGCGGCGCATTCGGCGGCGCCGCCGTGAGCTTCTCCGGCGAGGCCAAATCCCCGGGACCGAATCCAGATCCGATGGAGGAGGAGGAAGCGGAGGACAACGGTCGGGATTCCGGCGGAGCGGCGGCGCAGCGCTCGGCGGCGCGGTCGTCGCCGGCGGCGGATTTCGGCTCCGCCGCGGGCCGCGGAGAGGTGCTGCCCTCGCCGCCGGGGGGCGGCGGCGGCGCCGCCCGCGGCTCGATTCTGAGAAGGCGAGCTTCGCGGCATTTCTCCGGGAAGCCGGCGTCAGCGGACATCTCCACGCAGACGTCAGTCATCGTCGGCGGCGGCGATCACTCCTCCACGGCGGACCATCTCCGAGCAGCCACCAAACTCTTCTGCAACATGAACAAGTACAGTTTCCCTCTCTCGTCTTCCCCGGGAGGCGCTGGGCTTACCTCTTTTTTTTCTTCCCTACTTTGAAACCCGCCGGGCAGCCACGTCAGGCCCGGGCAGCTGCCCGCGCTGCCCGACGGAGACAGAAGACCGGAACTGAACCACCTGTCGACACGTAGGCGCCGTGACGTGACGTCCCCTCCGGCGCCACCGTCTCCCTCCTGCCCCGAATTATCGCCGTCGGGCCAGCGGCCCGCAGCCGCCACTTGCCTCGACCCGCCGCCACGTCATCCTACACGTGTCGACCGAAGCCCTCGCTGCCCAGCTGGCCACGTGGCACCGCGGCCGATCAACGGTGGTTTCACATTATCATCGTCATAATTCTCTTTTTATTTAACCAAACTGTGCTCTTGTCAACCCGACTCGGTAGACCAGGCCAGCGAGTCACCCGCCGCCACGTGGACATTACTACCTCTCCACGTGGAACAAGATAAATGGCCGTAAATTACCGGCCCGGGGCGTGGCTCTTCTGTAATAACTCCTTTAATAAAGGGTTTTGTGTTAATGCCGAGAGCGATAATATAAATAGCGACGCTTTGGCTCTACACTAGGACGAGGCTTCTTGCCAGTCCACAACCTAAACCCTGTCGACGAGCTTCGCCCTCGCCGCTGCACGATCTCGACGGAGGGAGCGAGATCTCTCCGTCGACAGTTCATCTCGGCAGTGGAGAGAGCGTGAGCTATTCGGAAACAGAATGAGAATCCGGAAGAACGCGACGAAGATCCTCTGCCCATTGTCTGTTTCTACCCAATCTCTGTCTTTCGCGGCGGAAGAAGATGCAAAGGCGGCGGCGATAGCCGCGGTTGAAGCCGAGAAGCTTGTCTGCCTGCTCAATCAGTCGCCGTGGGATGCGCTGTGCTTCGCTCCGCCGCCCCACCCGGCAGCGCTTGGCCTGTTGCACAAGGTCAGATCCGATTCGTCGCATCAGTTTTTACCGAATTAGGTTTACGGGAGTACGTTCGAGGGCGTCGCTCCGACTGTTTCTCTCTTCGTCTGCACTCCTGCGGGGGAATGGGAGAGCTTGCGGTCTCGTCTCTGCCGCCGTTTAGGGTTTCGTTGCCGCGGCGGCGGAGACGGGACGGGCGCAGCCCTAAATATCGCGTTCAGGTCCGCCTGGCCGCGCCGTTGTCCGTCGGAGGGCTTCTGATTTGGGCGTTATTATCTTCCTTCTCTCGCGCTCTCCTGATTCTCGCGCCTTTGGTTTTCTTTCGCGGTTCGAACAGACGAATCGACTCGTCGTCCACTCTTCCTCTCTTCTTCCCCGCACTGCCTAACGCCGCTCTAGCGCCGCAGGAAGACGACACTGCAACCTTCGGAGCAGCCTTCGAGGGATTACCGACGGGAAAACAACGACAAGAAGAAGAAGAAGTTTCTGGAATCTGCGTTATACATAAGACGGAGAAGAAGCCCAAGGGAGGGAACAAGGCCAGAACGACGACGACGACGAAGAAGAAGAAGAAGAAGAAGGTTGCTCCGGAAGCCGCTCCATCGCTGGTCTGCAAGAAGACAGACGGCAAAGGATGGCAATGCAAGAGAGAAGCCCATCACTCCCATTCCCTGTGCGAGTACCACCTTATCCAGGTCCGATCCTACTACAGCAATGGCGATGATCAGAACCCCGAGAAGAAGAGCGCGGAAACGAAGAAGACGACCCGGAGAAACGTTAGCGGGAGGCGCAGTCCGCAGACGTCGGACTTCTACTACTACTCAGGCTTCGGGCCGTGGTGGGGGAAGAGGCGGAGCGGCGCCGACGTGGAGAAAGCGCCACCGTTGGATGATCAGGGCGGCGACGAGGAGGAGGAGATGGACGGCGGAGGAGCCACCGTGGACGACGCCGGAGTCGACGTTGCGGGCAACAGGCGAGCGCGCAAGCCCATTAAAGCCCGCTCCCTCATGTCCCTGCTCTAACTCTATAACCCCTCCTCTCTCTTAATTTACTCTTATCGCTCTCTCGTTCTCTGTGTATCTGGATCGGGGTGAAACCCACGTCATTCGTGTGGGCCATCGCGGCTATTTTACCCCTGATAAGGCCTGGCAAGAAGATCCCATCTCTCTCTTCCCCCCCCCCCTCTCTCTCTCTCTCTCTCTCTCTTCACCTATCTCAAACTCGCAATCTCAGAAGAAAGTCGCTGATCTTCAGTGCTCGGGAGTAGGGAGGAATCGGTGTTTCTCTCTCTAGAAAGTAGAAACGTTCCTGCTAAGTTTGTCGCGGTGACGTTGCAAGTCCCGCGGAAAGGACAGCGGATCGAGCAGGATGTTTGCATGCATGCATGCGCGTGTTTCGTCTTCCCGCCGGCGATCCACGGCCGAATGGGTAGAGAATAAAGGAGACGCCTTTATTCCTCATCTTCTCATCGTTCATGCAAGCAATCTCCCACTGTCACTAAAAGATGGACGACAGCGGCCTCGACTTCACCGGCCTCCCCCCCTTCTCCTCTTCCTCTTCTTTCTCTTCTTCTTCTTCCTCTTCTTCTTCCTCGCGCGGCGGGGGAAGAGCGGCGGCGCCGTCGTCGTCGGCGGCGGCTCGGCCGCCTTTCCGCTTCCTCCAGAGAGGGCCGAAGCCGGAGTAGTAATAGAAGGAGTCTGAGAGGCGGCGAGGGATTCTCTGCTGGCGGTCCGGCAGCCTTCTGCTCTTGTTCTCCCCCTGCGGAGGAGCCTGCTGCCCGCTATCTCCCCCCCGAGACTTGCCCGCCGTCGGATCCGCCTTGGGCTTCTTCCTCTGGGAATAGCAGCCGTAGGATCGGAGCTTCTCGAGGTGGTACTCGCACAGCGAGTGCCCCCACCGCGCCTCTCTCTTGCACTGCCATCCCTTCCCGTCTCCCTTCTTGCAGATTATCACGACCTTCTTCTCCTCCTCCTCCTCCTTCGCGCTGTAGAGAATGCCCGAGACAGCGTCAGCCGCGGCCCCGGAGATCTGCGAGAAGAATAAGAAGAAGGAAGAGGAGAGGATCAAGTACCTGGGGAGGACTTGCAGAGGCAGCCCTTGCTCCTGTTCTTCTTCGCCTTCTTCCTCTTCCTCCGCCGCGACGTGGATCTGGCGTTACGGAGAAGATTCGCGATCAGGAAATTGCCGTTCTAGGGCACGGCCGGAATGGGGAAAAGGGAGGAGGAGGAGAATCCCGTTCGATCAGACACCGTAGAGATCGATCCGCCGATCGATCTCCTCACCTGGAGATTCTCCGCCCGAGGACTGCGGAGAAAGACGACAGAAGAAGCCGCGGCGCCCGGCGGCGCCGCCTCTCTCGCCGCTGCGGCCCCGGGCGGCGGCGGCGATGGAGCCGCGGGCGAGGTCTCCGCCGGCGGCTGCGGCGGCGGACCGGCGGCCCGCCTTCGTATCCTCATTCAAACGTGTTCTCTCGCCGGAGATGGCGGCGGCGGCGGCGCTGGCGGCGATTCTGAACGCGGAGGGCGGCGCCGCTGCCCCTCGTTCCCTTCTCTCCTTTCCTTCTGGTTTTCCCGGTCTCTCCTCCCCCCCCCCCCTTCGACTACCAAGAACGCACGACCAGGGATTACGTCAGACCACCCTTCTTAATACCTCTATTTACCACCCTACCACGTTATCTTCCCAATCGGTTCCCACTCCGACCCGTTATCCAATTCGGATCCTGCCGAGCCGCCTCACCGGACCCATTTCCACTGTATACTCGCAGTGGAGTTCTTGCCAAGCTTGAATTCAGGAACTGATGCCGGCCAAATCGCCAGAGCGCTGCAGAGTTTGAATTCGCGCTGCGTTTTCTGGAATTTGAGGTCAGGAAATGGCGGGAAGGTTCGTTGATTCGATTAAACTGTTTTGCTCGTTTTTGGCTTCCGAAACTTCGATCATCTTCGAGGATAGTTTTGAAATTACCCTATGCATCTTCGTCTGTTCGAAATCGGGACGAGATTCTAGCGAGCAGCGGGGATCGGATAATGGAGTGTAATAGAGAAGTGACGCGCTGTGGTTCCGGTAGGTGCGACGTCGTGCAGAATGCTTCAAAGCTCGCGTATCGTCGCTGTCGATGACGATTCCGCGAGGTACAATGAGTGGGATCGTTGACGAAGCGAGAACCCTTCGACTAGAGTCATGCTCTTGGTTGCATAATACTCTGCCTTGTTCAGTTGTTCTCCTACCATTTTCCCTGCTGTTTGCCTTCCTCTGTCTACTTTGATGTCCAAATTCGTCATGTTTGATGTTTCCTTGTTCATCTGATCGCCATCTGATGTTTCCTGGCTCTACATTTCTCTGCTTCAACGATGAGTGTGATTGAGAATTGTCAGGTAGAGACGGAACAATTTATCAATTTCTCGTCGTAAATTTTCCTAGCATTTTTGTGGAGTTTGAAATTTGATTGACATTCGCTCAACTGAAATGGCTCGTCTCGCTTTTATCTTGGCTTGCAATTGCAACCGAGCTCTCATTATCATTTGGTTTTCTCGTTGCTAGATTTATTTTATGTTTTTGCTTTGTCTTTTTTAGAATCTTTGGCGCCAATAAGTCCGTAAAACGGTGTCTTGTTAGCAGGTGTTTTCGAAAAAAGTGCTCTAGCTTATTTCAATTTTTTGTTATTTTTAAATCAATAAAACTGATGCAAGCCCTTTAAATGGCGGGTTTTTCCTATCCCCACGCTGGAGCCCTCTTTTTTTGGCCTTGCACTGAGCTATAAGAACTTTTGAAATGCTCCTGTCTTTATTGAATTTATAAGAATACCCTTACTGAGAACTTCAAAGACATGAAGCATAAATAGTTTAGAAACAAGGTTTCAGGCGTAAATTTGTATCTTCTAAAGGGTTTTGAAGGAAGGAGGGAGTTCTCGGATTTCCTTGGCCGATTAAAATCCTCGCCGAAAAATGTGAAGCTCTCGACTTGCAGGGGGGGTTTTGTAGTCGCGGCTTCGAGAAAAGGAACCCCCTTTTAGTGATCTAGCGGCTGCCGAGGGGTTGCGCGGGGAGAACGAGGTAAAGCAATTGCCAGACTTCCTTTTGCTGTTGGTTTGCGCGTTTTGTATTTTTTTAATCCAGATCTTGCGATTGAGGTTTGTGTTAATCAAGCGTTCATCCGAGGTTTCTTCCCCAACTTTCTCGATCGCAGCCGCGGATTTGGCCAAACTTGGTCGGAAAATTACGGGGGCTTTCACTGGTTTTCCCCTTTCTTGCCTTGGGAGTGTGTTCCGAAGGCAAATCCATCTCTTGTCCCCAATCCGTGAGGGGAAATTAATGTGTTTAGTTAACTTCTCCTTGTTTAATTATGCTAATTTTCCCATTTGCCGGAGGTTAGAGCTCCCCTACCTAATTTGGGTGATCTCCTCGGTCGCGGACACCGCTCAGGTTCTGAAAATTCTGCAATTGTTGATTTTCCCCCTGACCTCTCTCTCTCTTTCTTTCTTGAATGCGACGACAAGCTCTGGTGTATCTCCTCCTAATTACGTCTTCCTGCTCCTAATGTGCGATCATATTTGGACTATGTATATTTGGGCTGCTGTATATCCTTACCTTCCCACGAGATTTTCCGTTTTTCAGTAGTTGAAATCAAACTACTACTCTCCTTCCGCCTACTTTTCTTTTAATGTGATTTATATTTGAAGAGTTTACTAAATTCATAAGTTATTTATAAACTTTTGACTTTATTTGTTTGCAGATGTCTTATCAGAAAGAAGTCAGGCGAGTTCATGAACCTTTTGAGTTTTAGATCCGATTTGAAGAGTCTACCGACTTCTAAATTCTCGCTCATGTTCATGTCTTTCTTTCAGGCACGTTTCCCGGTCGCCCTCCCCTGTGCGCGGGCGCAGTAGGTCAAGGTCTCTTTCGAGGGACAGGAGTCGTTCTAGGTGATGAAAAATAATTAATTGTTCGAGCATTCATTCACTCGAGTGTCATATATGTCCGTCTAATTCTCTAGCGTGATTAAATAACACAGGAGTCGAGAATTGGACGCGGCAAACAACCCTGGAAACAACCTCTACGTTACTGGGTTATCTCCTCGCGTGGCCAGTAGCGATTTAGAGAAGTATTTCAGCAAGGAAGGAAAGGTATTGGGTATTTCTGGAGCGCCAAATTGCAGATCAATGACATTAAGTCGATCAATTCGGTTATCTGGCTTATTATTAAAGGTATTAAGATTAATTGTACAGGTCGTAGAATGTCACGTGGTAACGGATCCCCGAACAAGAGAGTCCCGTGGGTTTGGGTTCGTGACGATGGGGAGCATGGAGGAGGCCAATCGGTGCGTGAAGTACCTCAACCGGTCGGTGCTTGAAGGCCGTCTGATCACGGTGGAGAAGGTCAGTAGTTTTTTCCTCTCCGTTGTGAGTTCAGCAATTTTCCCGGATGTAGATAGAATGATGATTAATTACGTCAGTATTTTATATTCTGCGCAATTTTCCTGATAATTTTTGACATCAGGTCTGCTGTGTGTGTCTCCATCGAACTCTCATCAATCTCTGACTGAACTTAGAGTCTCTGAACCACCACCCCTTTCTCGACATGCGCTCTGCATCGACCATTTTCCCAAGCATTGTATGCCACGTATGCCTTCATCTTTCCCCAGGATGCACTGCTACCCTTCCTTCCGCTGGCAGAGATCGCGGAATTTAGATATTGACTTAGTCTTTCTGCGGATTTCTTCCATGGGACGAGTCTTTTTAAGAGGACAGTTTGGGAGATGGTCATTGGAGCCACCATTGTCTCATTTAACGCCCCTGTTTGGACATGTAGGCCAAGAGGAAGCGGGCTAGGACACCAACCCCTGGCCAGTACTGTGGTGCCCGAGAAAAGAGAGGTATCGTACACATGTCCCTCACTTGATCTTATCACATAATTGTATACAATTCAGCAGTGTTTCTTACTCAGGATTTGTAACTGTATAGGATCCCAGGGACGACGGCGATCCCGCAGCTACTCGCCACGCAAGTCTGGAGAGAGGGCCCAGTCGAGGTCCCGTGACCGGTCCCGGTCTCGTGATCGCCGGGAAAGGTCCCGCTCACCGCATCGGAGGGATAGGAGCAGTGGCACCCACCGCCGACACCACGAGCGGTCGCACTCGCCTCGTGGACGCGCGCAATCCTGATCCTGCCAGCCCCTTGGGTTAGCAAGTCCTATCACATTCTTTGATCCTTGTGTCATGAGCATCATCTTTGCTTATTCGTTATTGTTCCCAGAGTTCTGTGGCTTGGTGAATCTACAGCCGCCAGTTCATCCTTTGAGGTTTGTTGCTTTCTTTTCAGTTTTCGTGGTATTTCTTTGGCATGAAGATAATGATGTCATTGATATTAGTGATGATGATGACTCTGTTGCTTGATGCTATTATCATGCGTGCCACAATAAGTGGCTCGCATTGACAGTGAGAAAGAGAGCAAGAGTTAGTTGACAAATATATTATGAGAGGGATGTTTGTTAATTGATATTTTTCTGCAAATTGAGACTATATTCTGTTTAGCGTGCCTAGTCTAATCTTTGTGAATAATTATGTTATTCTCCATGGATATAACATTTGTCACATCCGTTTTTTGGCATGCATTTATTCGCTCATTCAAACGTAGGTTCCGCATTTGCAATTCGGAGTGCTCAAACAATTATTCGTTCCAGCGGATGTTTTTGAGCTGATATTTTGAAATCGATTGCATTAAAATCGAGTAAACTCATATCAGAACTTTCTCCTAAATTTGAATTAGAATCATTGTTGAAGAAGTGTCCATAGATATTCTTAATATTGAAAACCATTGAGACCTTTTTATGGTATTGACTATGGATGACAATTGCATTTTCATTCATTTTCTTGAAAACAAGAAATGGGGTTTAGACCCCTCGAGCTCATTTTACTTTACGAAGACCCACAAATATTAATAGAGTATAACATCAAAATATTGCATTCGAAAGACACTCACAGCATTTGAATTTTTCTTGTGCTACTGCAATTTCGTGGATGAATTTGGATCATGAACCTTACATTTGCTTATTCGGCATTTGTAATCGGTTTCTGGATGGTAGGATTGTTTCATTGCGATTTTATGGTTTTAATTAAATCAATCTTTCTGCGAAAAGTTCATTCAAGGCATTCTGATTTTATTTTGGCCCAATTCAGGCAGGTGAGAACGGGCTCATAGGCTAAATTTGAATGACATGCTGTGGCCCTAGTTCTTAGAACTAGAATTATAAGCCTTCTGGTTGTGATATATCTCTTCAACGCTCATGAGCACCCTTAAGTAGGCAACAAAGCGATTTTTTTACCACACAACATAATAGTGTCACAAGATAACTTTCGAGGGAAAATTATTGCTTCCTAGTGGAGCCGTCTCTTTAGCCACACAAAGGTAATTAAATAATCAATTCTTCCTATTTTTCTCATAAACATATATCTAATCACTAGTAGAAACGTATTTTTGCTAAGAAATGGATTTGATGAAGTCGAAGAGAGCATGTTGAACTTTTAAAAGGTTATCTTGCTCACTGCCCATTTGAATAGACAACTGCCTATTATAGTCTATGGAATCATCAACAAGCTGGTTTGAGGCTGCATCATGGCATCAAAGTAAAATTGTATCCAGTTAAGTTCAAGTATCCACTAAGAGTATATGGATGAGAGTAAAAACCCACAAGAGGATAGAGGGAATACCATTTTCACAATAGAGGTAAATAACAGATGAAATAAGGATAACCTGAAGGGATGAACTGATGAGAAGAATCACAATTGGAGATGGGTTTTCAGGAATCTTCTCAATCTATCTAAGGTGATATGTTTTCCCTCCTTAGCTTTAACTCTCTAGTGCGCTTTAAGTGTAAGGTAAGAGCCTCCTGGAAAATTTCAAGAGTCCTCTATCTAGAATATAACACATTATTCTAGAAAGTCTAGAAGGATCAAGCTAGTAGAATATTACAGGAGTGTCTAGAGGACTCCTTAGAGTTCTAGAATATGTGGATCGTTCCATAAGAATTTAGAAGCCTTTACATAGTTGACCAATGCACCCCTTGCATCTTATCTCCTAATGAAATCCCATCAAATAATGTTGATTATTTAGTTTGACTTAGTGGTCCCCTGGGAGAAAGTTGGATACCATGTCTTGGTTAGTGACGTTAGTTTCTAGGGCTGTGATTGAGGTGAAACTTAATATGATTTCACAACAGAAGACTTGAAAATGGAATCCCAAGATTACTTTTAAACTTGATTATCAAATAACACCTGCAAGATCAACTATTATTTGATGGGATTCTCAAGCACGACATGTTGAGCCATTCATGTGTTCAGACTTTAGATGCATACACGCAATCCTTTACACGTCAAATCTCATCTATCTTTATGATCCTTGTTCTCAATCCACATTCATTGTCAAACTATTGTGATTGCATCTTGAGTGGAGGGGAGCTAAATGGAGAAGGGAGAAGAAGTATTAGTGCTTAAAGAATCATTGCTTGGATGAATTTCATTCAATACCTTCTCCTATTTATATTTCACTATATTCTTTATAAAAAATCTGAACTTCAAATACATATTTCAACATCCAAAAGACAATATGTGTGATTCTCTAGGCCAATGTATTACTCTAGTTAGCAATTTTGATTTCTTGATAACCATTGTTTGGTAACCTAATTAATTATCTATATCACCATATATTAATTAACCATTGATCAATTGAACCTAACTGATAGGTCGAGTTTCTAATCCATGGGATGCCAGGCTACACCTCGTGTGCTTTTCTGACTCTCCCCTGGAATCTATCATTGACGACTGTGTTGTGGAGTCTCTCATTTTCTCGATGCTTTTAGGGAGGCCTAGAGAAAGGTGAACAAAAAAAATACCTCAATGGTCATCGGAGTTAGCACTTGTGCATTCAGAAATTATCAAATATTTGTTCTATGCTACACTACCACAGCCAAGGACTTCATTGGGTCATCTTCCTTGGTTTGTCTAGTCTTATTCACGAGCCAGACGGTCCCATCTTGACCATTCAATCACATTCATGACTTTTTTCCTGCACCTGACCAAGGATGATATGAAATTCCATGTATAGGAGCTAGTAGAAATGTATTGACTGGTTCAGTCTGGGCACCCATTTTTGGCAAACCTAGACCTAAACTTTGGCACTGTCTCGGTTGGGTTAGAGATCGATCAGTTCAGTGAACCTTATAGCTTTGGTCTCAGATACCTCAAAAGATCAAATTCATAGTAAAATTCATAATAAAAATTAAAATAGCTAAACAATAAAATTTAATGAAAATATGCCATTTTTATTGCCTTAGAGACGAAACTGTACTAATGCATATTTATTTATTTTTATTTAAACTTATATTTTTACTTACATACGTTCCTTTATTTTATAGATCTTTAGACTTATCTTTATGTACAAGTGTTATTATATATATATATTAATATGATGCTTATTATTCATTTTAAAATAACATGAGGTTGTCTAGGGGTAGTAGGGCTTCAGAATAAAAATAACCATCTAGGTTTGAATTCAAGCTCTTATATTTATACATTTATACATTTATTTTTTCCCTGTGGTTTTTGGTTTGGTTTGCTCTAAATACCAAAACCAGTATTGACCTTCTGGTAAACCCATGACTCTCAAACCCATAGTATCAGTTCAATCTAGTTTTACCAAATGTTGGTAAAAAAATGGTGAAGCCTATGTGTAAGTCATAGTCAAAGTACAATCATTCATCCACAAGACATCTTTTTTGTCTCAGGTATAAAGACAATTGCAAAATTATGGCATGTAATAAATAACCTGACTGGTATTTTGGTATATTAACATTAATGTATTCATATAGATCAATTCATCGACTAATGGAAGGAGATATTAAAAACTGAGAAGGTATAATCTTAGGCACGGGTGACATCGAGGGCATGGCCAGATCAGTCTACGAGCATGACCCCCATACACCGCACCATGTTTTTGCCAGTAAAAAAATGATAATCATAGAGGAATAAAATGAAGTCCAAACAAAATGCATCATCATTGATCAAGTGAGATTGATCAAACTAATCGATAATCATTGATTGATTCATTTTGAATGATTTGATCGAGTAATAATTTAACTTATGAATAAATAATGTTCTAAATAAACATAACCAATGAATCAAGATTGATCAGTTTTATTAAAAAATATTGATCGTGACATATGATGAATAATCATAGATTAATCACGCTTGGCATTTTTGAGAAAAAAATAAAAATTATCATTATTTATTCAAAAAAGTGTGATCAATATGATGAATTAATTTAACCATTTCATTGAGTAATATGGATCAAACCAAATTACAAAGTCTGATCAAAGACCTAATGAATGAAAAATAAACAATCAGCCAGATCATACTGGTCATTGATAAATTGGTTTAGATTCATAATTTTGATTGACTAAGGGTTATGGAATCTGAAAAAAATAGAACTGATTGACTATATGAGATAATTGATATGGTCTCAACTGGTTTATATCAATTGATCTCAATAAAGTCAGAAACACAAATGAGAGATATATTGGATCTGGTTAATTGCCCTTGCTATGAACATTTTTTTATTGTAAATTCCATTCAAGGACTTCATGAATTGAATGCATTCCAAATCATAATAGAGTGTGAAATATTTTGAGAAATAAAATGAACTTTTATTATAAATGAGAAATTTTAATACAATAAAGTTCAAATCTAAGTTCCTGATGAGGTTTTAAGTATACGAATACTTCATCATTTATTGCTTAACAAATGGTTGGAGCTCAAACAATATTGCTCCTTATAATTTCAAATGCATTCCTTTAACATTTTCACTTAAAAATGTAAGGATGGATAAAAATCATTTGGTGTGAAAAATGCATGCCTTATGTCACATCATTTTAAGCTATCATATAATTTTTGCATCATCTTATTTTAGTCCATGTTTTTCCTTATTTCTTAGAAATTTTTTGTGCACTTGGAAAGTTAGCTTAGTGTACTAGTTAATAGGAAATGATATTTCTGTCTATATCGATATATATAAGAATCAAGATTTTTCTAGAATATGGTTATTTTTTTTCACAATTTCAAGCTCTGTAACCATTTGTTGACAATGACTATGCCGATAGTTCACAAAAATCACTAATGGAAATTACATCTATCTTTATTCGTTAAAATATTGACATCAACCATTCCATTACCATTTAAATGTCATTTTTTTCAAATATCCAACATATCATCAGAGAAAATATATACACATATATATTATATATGCAATCCAAAATAAATATTTCAAATTATATCAAGACAAATATGACTTAAAAATCATAACTTTCCTATAAAACCACTTCAAAATCAAGTAATTTTAAAAAGTCACTTCAATGGGTATTTACTGTGGGGTTCTACGGGCCTAGATTTGGATGAAGAAAACATAATAATATGCAGCGGAAGACTTCTGTGAAATTGAACGACATCGCGAAAACCTTGAATCAAAATGCATGTGCATGGATCGTGTCCGTGATTTCTTAGATCCCAAACTGAGACGAGTCGAGCTGCCTAAGTGTGCAGCCTCTAGACGTATCCAACCGGTACTCGGCACGTCGGATCTCCTCCTTGTTGACGAGTCCCATTCAACCTCTGTCGTCATTACCGATGGCATCGAGAATGGAGAGAAGTTATGGGGAGAGGGGAGCAGAAGGGGAAGGCCCCTAAAAAATTCTGGACCGAGAAGAAGGAGCCTTCCCATATTTATTCAAAGTAGGTATTTCTCATAAGACCCCCAAAACTTAAGTATATCTTTTGAGGTCCAAAATACCATTTGCGTGTGACCCTCTAAGCCTATGTATTCTAGCTAACAACCCCTGGCAGCCCAATAACCTTTAATGGCCTTCCAAATTAAATAACTATATCATGACATATATTAATTAATGTCGGATTGATTTAACCTAATCGATAGGTCGAGTCTCCATCATGTGGGTTGCCAAGCTACATCTCATGCTCTAGAAGATGCAAATGAGTGTGTACCAACTCACTCTTGGAACCTGTTCATCATCAGTTATTGCGTATGTGTAGTCGGGTTAGGTATGGTCAACTGTCAAGCCCTAATCCATCATCCGAGTTCGGAATGATGTGTTCGAAAATTTTCGGAGAGCTCTTCTCTAATATTTCACTACCTTGCCCAAGGACTTCATTGCATCGTTTTCCTTGAGTTGCCACCTATTATACCAAGGGTGGACAATCCTATCTTGACCACTCAATCATCTTCATGAACTTCTTGATGCACCCGAACTAAGAAAATTTAGAAGCCCACGATTACGAACACGTAGGTCGTAGTCAAAGTACATTTGTTTATCCACAAGATATCTTTGGTGTCTCAAGTCTAAGGGCCACTTAACAATCGTGATGTGAATCAACCTGATTGTTAGTTTGGTACAATACCATTCATGGATTCGTACGGATCAATTCAGTGAACTCTTTCCACTAAAGAGCACACACTATATATCCTTAGTGTTGATGGATATATGTGGTCGTCAAGCCAATCACAATACCATGTTTATTTAAGTCCATTGAATAAAATATTTACGTTCATTATTATTCCGTGTGATGTTTATAATGAAGTCCATGAATACGTGGAATGACTTAGTGAATTATGATGAGATCATAATACAGTGATCACTAGTTTTTAAACATGTATTCTAAATATTCCTATTTGAGGATAGTCGAGACAAACACCGAATTATCCGGATAGAATAGCACTAGCTGATCCTATTTATTTGATAAGTATAGCTGATCCTGTGACTATTAGTGTGGCGATACTAAGGACAGATAGTGGGTGCTCTTTGGATAAAGAGTTCATTGAATTGATCCGTATGAATCCCTGAATGGTATAATACCTAAACGTCAATCAGGAAGATTCAAGTCACGGTTGTATAAGTGATCCACTGACCTGAGACACCAAGAACATCTCGTGAGTGGACGACTACATTTTGACTATGACTTACAAGCCTCTAATCATGGGATTCAACTAAGTTATAGATTGGATGTAGTAAGAACCTTACGGAAATGATTGCGTGGTCAAGATGGGATCATCCGCCCTCGGTATAAGAGGAGATTGACTCGAGGAAGACGATGCAGGAAAATCCTTGGCCAGGGTGGTGAGGATATTGGAAAAAGGCATTCACGTGTATCCTTTGAATCGGAATATTTAGAACACATGCTTAAAGACTAGTGATCCATGTACTACAATCTCATCATAATTCACTAAGTCTGATCATGTATTCATGGACTTCATTATAAGTCTGCTAACGAGACATGGAATGTGTGATTGGCTTGCGGACCACATATCTTTCCATCAACTACTTCGTGGAAAATTATATGCATATAATAAAATAGATACTTACAAACTTCTTGGCTGAGGTATGAAGATATTATCACCTAAATAGGGGAGTGAATAAGTCCTAGTAAGGTGATTGTTTTCAAACTGAGGGAATAATTCATTTTTTTCTAAGATTTCTTAATCAAATGTGTGTTGAATTCTTATCTGAATTTGTAGATAAAATTAACACACTCACTTGTAAAATAATTTTTTATTAAAAAATTTGTGATTCCAATACAAGAAGGGTTATAGGATAGGGAATATGCTTAAAATATTTGACCATCTTTTTATATTTTTCAATCCATTCACAAGAAGAACCATCTATTTGCCCAAGGTTTTTGACACCCTCAACAACAGAACATGCATAAGTGTTCACCCAAAAACTACTCTCAAATAATCCTCAATGGTCCTTCCTATTTACTGAATCTAAAATTATAATAAGTAGAGGAAAACATACACTTGGAAGACTACTCGTCATGTATTAATAGTATAGGAGGTTTTCCCGACATCCTGATGTATATGATTTCAGATGTTTGCTTATGTCATCAATAATGACATGGATATGAATTTTAGCTATTACACAGCTTCATGCACGACGTGTTCATGTCTTCAGTGAAGTTGACTAAAATCTCCTTAACTTGGCATTGAATGGAGTTCAGATCTCTAATAAAGCTTCAAGCTTCTGACATGACCAGCTTAGCACTTAGAGGAGGTTGATCCTCCTTTTCGTGGCTTCTCCTTCCTTTGATGGTACTTTGGAGGAAATCTCTCTCAACACTCTTGGGTGGAATGGACTTCCCATGGAAGCAAAGTTCATAATTTTTCATCTCAAATTCTGGTGGTGTTCTCTCAAGAAAACTAAATATATCCAAGACACCAAAAATAATGGCTGAATTCTCAATCAAAAAAGTTTGGTTCAATTTATGTGTCCCACAACTAAACTTGTGGGGGATGAATTTGTAGTTTGACAATCATCAGACTTGATCTTATTTAGAAAGTCAAGCCACCTTAGCAATTACAACAAAAGTCTTTGATTGTTCAGAGTTTGAAGGAGAAGTAGTGGGGTCAGGTCCTTGAGAGAGAACCTATATTGCCAAGAGAATTTATAGAGTCGGCCGCACCTAGTTGTGTGCCAGTGCATCCTCGTAATCTGGCATTTTATCTTTACATCAATTATTGTAGGAAGGCACTATGTCTAGCCTGCTAGGTCATCTTCCCCTAACCTGCGGCTACTATGTCGATTCCACTACTCCTTTCAACAGCATGTGCGTGCCTTCAATCGATCCTACTTGGTGCAATGCACGCTCGCCGGACTTCGGCAAAGGATGCCCTCCAATGTCGCCACCGGATTTGACACCCTATATGCAAAATACTTAGGCTGCGGTACAAAGCAAGGGTCTCCTTCCCTACATGGGCTCCACCCCTAGTCAACAAATGGTTTGTGAAAAGATCTGCATCAACTTTGTGCAAGTTGTCACCTAGGACCAGGATGGGCATTGCCACCTAGACATTGATTGTAGGGCGCACACATGTTTGCTGTCAATTGTGGCGTGTCCATCGTTGATATTGCAAACCAGGCACATGCGCAGACCCCACGTCACGTGCATGCAATGTTGGTCGCCACCAGCGCTAAGAGTGCACGTAGCATTCAACTGTAGCGGACTGGTAGCAAGACGCCATGTCCATGAGGGACGCCGTTAGGAGCGTGCCTAGATGATGCTTTGCCTCTGTGCACAATGACACCAAGGCGCAAGCCCTCAAGTGGCCCGGGCCTCCGTGCAGCAGCCGCACCACTAGTGTAGATGTTGGGTTCACGGTCACCGCAACGAAAACATAAACAAAGTGGGGCTTCGCATTATGGATTTTTCTCATGCACTTATAATTTCTGTACACATTCATTTCTATCCATGACCATACATTCCATCACAGTCCTAAATTTTTTTTATAAATTCATAGTAAAAAAATGAATAAGAATAAATCATGATCACTGCATAGGTTTATTCATATCTGGGACTATATTGTATAAATTTGACCTGCAAAATAAACATATATGTGTCTACTCTCATTGGTGGCGACGACGTCAACACACCATCTTCAAACGCGCCGCCACCGTCATCTGAGACGCCTTGCATGCTATCCCGTCATCAACGTCAACTGAAGAACCGCCATGATGACGACCACATCAACGTACCAACGACGGACGCGCCTCCACTTACGCAGGACATATCCCACATCATGACACTCCGCCAACGACAACTACAGAACCATTCGTGATGTGACGAGTCGACATGTCGTCTCGTCCTTGACGATTATTTTATTTCTGATTTTCTCTTTCCTCCAAGGCCTATATGTAGGCCAATGTTGCAAACAAACACAGCGATTTTATTTCAAGAATTGAAGTTTTTGTTCTTGGAAGACTCGCCCTATCCTCCCCGTCCCATTCTGGTCACCGCCGCTGCTGATTGCCGCCGCGCATTGCGCCCTTGGCCACCCCCCTGTGCCCCGCCCGCGCCCAGCGCTCTGGCCTCTGCGCTCCTATTCCTTGGCTGCCTGCGCCCTTGGCCGCTGCCCCACGCCCAGACCGCCCCGTGCCCTAGGCTGCTGCCCCGCGCTAGGTGCCCGCCTGCTAGGTCGCCCGCACAAGCGCTCGCCCGCGCAGGCTGCCCGCCTGCACAGGCGTCCGCCCCGCGCATGCGCCCTCCTGCATAGGCGCCCGCCTGCACAGGCGCCCGCCTACACAGGAATCCCAGGCCACCAGCCTGCGCCCGTCGTGCCCCCAGACGCCTCGCAGCCACTGGTCGTCGTGCATATCGTTTAGGTCTCGGGGCGCTACCCCGACTAAAGGGGACGACTTCGACTTCCCAACTGACCGCGCAGTTGGATCCGTGACACCCTGTAGAAGTGCACGTCATTCGTTCCGCCAATGACGCGTCAATAATTCCCCGCAGCCTCTTCACGCACTATTGAGTGCCAAGGTACTTCTACACTCTTTGGTGTCGTGTTCTTCATCCAGTATTCTTCGAGTGTTCATCCGTCGCCTTCGGATTAGATTTGTATTTTGAATCTTCAAGCGAATAGATTGAATAGGCCTTTGAATCTTCTAGCGATCGCCCATTCGAAGTTATTGATTTTGGTGCTTTGCATCACTACGGTGGTTGAAGACAGTACTCCCACCCTCGAAAAGGAGAGGGGCTGCACCATCAGTATTTTCACCGGATTTAGTTTTCGAACTCAATCATGTGATTTGTGGTCTGTTTTACCCCGTCGTCCCTAGTCGTCCAGCATCCAGTTCCCATCATCACCTAGCTCCGTCACATCTAGTCATCCTGCATCACTCATCCATTGATTAAATATTTGACTTCTGATCTAGGCAGCCGTATGGTTTCAGTGCAAGTTTGGCTAAGCCAACCTGGTTCTGAGAAAGTGATACAAGTTCAAATTCGACTTGTGACTAAGTGGCAGTGTGTTGACTTCATAACTGTCATGTTGAATTTTATTTTGACTTTGGTCTTGGTTGAAATAGTTAGTATATAAGTTAGATAGCTGAAGTTTGGTCATAGAGTTTGACACAATTGTGTCTCGTCTTTATTCAAACCGCCTATTCTTAGATTGCTAAAGCATTCAAAGACCAAACATGATTAGTCTTAATGGTAAACAGGAATGACATCTATATCCTTCAAATATATGTATTTTTAATTCCATGTTCCGATCCTTGCCTGCCTACTTTTGTCGATTTTCTTTCTTTTTCTGATGTTCTCTGTCCTAGTCGTGACTTTTGTTTTTATTCGTCTTTAATATCGTGGTTCTTAATTCTCTTCTCCTTTTGTTCTCTTCTTCTCAGTGTCGAACTGCCAGTATTGAGTTAGATAACGAACAGAAATTACATCAGTATTATTCAAATTTATTTATCTTAATTTTCATGTTTTGATACTTGATCTGCCTGCTTTAGAAACATATACGTATATAAATAGAGAGAGAAACAAAAGAGGGAGAAATTGAGAGAGATGGGTATAAACAGAGATAAATAGAGAGGGGGGGGAGAGAGAAATGCCGGTAGAGATAGAGAGTGAGAGAAAGAGAGAGAGATGGGGGTAGAGATAGAGAGTCAGAGAAAGAGAGAGAGATGGGGGTAGAGGTCCAAAGGAAGATGCGGGTAGAGATAGAGTCAGAGAGAGATGGGGGTAAAGGAAGATGAGGGTAGAGATAGAGTCAGAGGGAGAGATGGGGGCACAGAGAGAGATGCGGGTAGAAATAGAGAGTTGGAGAGAAAGAGTTGCAGGTAGATATAGAGAGTCAGAGAGAAGGAGAGATGGTGATAGAGAGCGAGAGGGAGAGATGGGGTAGACAGATAGAAATAGAAAGAGAGGCGGGGGTAGAGAGAGAGAGATGCCGGTACAGATAGAGATTCAGAGAGGGAGAGATGGCGAGAGATAGAGAGGCAGAGGGAGATGGGGGTAGAGAGAGAGATGGGGGGAGAGAGAGAGGCAGAGGGAGATGGGGGTAGAGAGAGAGGCTGAGAGAGAGATGGGGGGAGAGAGAGAGATGGCGAGAAATAGAGAGGCAGAGGGAGATGGGGGTAGAGAGAGATGGCGAGAGATAGAGAGGCAGAGGGAGATGGGGGGAGAGAGAGGGGGGCCGAGAGAGAGATGGCGAGAAATAGAGAGGCAGAGGGAGATGGGGGTAGAGAGAGGGGGGCCGAGAGAGAGATGGGGGTAGAGAGAGAGGGCGAGAGAGATGGGGGTAGAGAGAGAGAGAGATGGCGAGAGATAGAGAGGCAGAGAGAGATGGGGGTAGAGAGAGAGGGATGGCGAGAAATAGAGAGGCAGAGGGAGATGGGGGTAGAGAGAGAGAGGCCGAGAGAGATGGGGGTAGAGAGAGAGAGATGGCGAGAGATAGAGAGGTAGAGAGAGATGGAGAGAGATAGAGAGGCAGAGTGAGATGGGGGTAGAGAGAGATATTAAGAGATAGAGAGGCAGAGAGCTGGGGGTAGAGAGAGATATTAAGAGATAGAGAGGCAGAGAGATGGGGGAAGAGAGAGATATTAAGAGATAGAGAGGCAGAGAGATGGGGGAAGAGAGAGATATTAAGAGATAGAGAGGTAGAGAGATGGGGGTAGAGAGAGATATTAAGAGATAGAGAGGCAGAGAGATGGGGGTAGAGAGAGAGGGAGAGAGGCAGAGATAGAGATAGAGAGAGAGGGAGAGAGATTGCACAGCAGCTCACTGTATTTTGCTTGCTTGTTACAGAAAAAGAACAATGACTCCATCGCAGGACTCGAAGATGCTTGCCAAGTTGCGAGTTGCCATGGCAGCAACCGGGACCTCCATCCCTCGTCCCCTGTGGAATCCTAACCTAGGTTAGGTTAGGAGAAAGGAGATCTGAAACCAGAGGGAGAAGAAGAACAAGAATCAGATGCATGAGAGGTTACACGAGAAGGGTCTTTGTACCCTAGGAGAGAGAAGATGGGTAAGGCTAATGGGCTAATAGAACAGGGCCCATTAGCCTATCTCACTAACATCCCCTCTTCGGCGTCTGTGAGACAACCGACCTCACCAGACCCACCCACAACCCACGCGCCGCGGCGGCGCCACCGACCGGCCCCATTTCCAAAACCCAACCAAAATTTTCTCCTCCTGCACCTCCAAACACTGCACCGAGCCCACCCACGTCCGAGTCAGCGCTCCGCGGCGGCGGAGATCTCCGAATGCTCCTCGGAATCGTCTCCCTGCTCGTCCTCCGCCGCGCCGTCCTCCTCCCCGGCGGCGACGAGCGCCTGCAGCAGCTGCGGCAGCGGCGGCGCCGCCATCTCCACCGTCCCCTCGAGCATCCTGACGACGCGGCCCATCCTCGGCCGCTCGTCCTCCCTATCCTGCATGCACCACACCGCGGCCATGGCCGCCCTCTCCGCCTCTTCTCTATCGTACTCCCCCCTCAACAGCGGATCCACCACGGCCAGCGCGTCCCCCTCCGCCACCCGCCGCGCCGCCCACGCCGGAAAGAACCACTTCTCCTCGCCGTCCTCCTCCTCCTCCGCGTTGCGCCGCCCCGAGACTATCTCCATCAGCGTCATCCCGTAGCTGTAGACGTCGGCCTTGGCGGAGATGGGTCCGCCGGCGATCCACTCCGGCGCCACGTACCCCCACGTCCCTCGCATGGTGGCCACCACCCGGCTCAAGTCCCGGCCCAGCAGCCGCGCCAGCCCGAAGTCCGCCACCTTCGCCGTCAGCCCCTCGTCCAGGAGAATGTTCTCCGGCTTGATATCGCAGTGCAGTATGCAGTCCCTACACTCCTCGTGGAGATAGGCGAGCCCCCGCGCCGTGCCCACCGCCACCCGCCACCGCGCCGCCCACGGCAGCGGCGGCTGCTGCTCCCGCCGCCGGCCCAGGTAGCCGCTCAGCGGGCCGTTCGCCATGTACTCGTACACCAGCAGCCGGTGCCGCCCCTCCGAGCAGAACCCCCGCAGGCGCACCAGGTTGACGTGCTGCACGCTGCCGATGGTCCGGACCTCCGCCCGGAACTCGCGCTCGCCGCCGCCGTGCCGGCGCTCCAGCCGCTTCACCGCCACCGCCGACCCGTCCGCCAGCTCCCCCTTGAACACCGCCCCGAACCCGCCGTGGCCCAGCTCCTCCGAGAACCCCTTGGTCGCCGCGCTCAGCTCCCTGTAGCTGAAGACCCGCAGGTTCGTCGTCGCCGCCTTCTCCTCTTCTCTCCTCCTCCGCCGCCGCCGCCGTCTCCGCCCCCGCGCCAGAGCGCCGGCGGCGGCGGCGACCAATACAACGGCGGCGCCGGCGGACAGCGCCGCCGTCTTCCACCGCTCCTTCTTCCGCGCCTTGATCGTCGTCGCCTTCAGGAACAGCACCGGGGATGACGCGCTGCTCCTCAGGTTAAGCAGCTTCCCGAAGATCTCCCTACAGACCTTCGTCTCCGGAACGAAGTTAAGTCCCCGGCAAGAAGAGTTGCCCAAGCAGGAGTCTTCGCAGGAGCGCCGCCCGGAGCTGGCGAAGGATACGGTCCACGTCGCGTCGAAGCTAGCCGGGCCGACGTCCTCGAGAACGGACGGCCCCGCCGGCATCAGGCAGCCGCCGGAGAAGTCGCCGGAGCTCCACGCCGGGGAGTCCGCCGGCACGGCGCCGGGGGGGCAGTCGCACGGCGGAGCACCGCCGCAGACGCCCAGGTCCCCGCACCGGGCGTAGACTCGGCACGGGTCCTCGGGCCGGGCCCAGAACATGGTCCAGCTCGCGGTCTGCGTCGACCAGGTGAACTGCCGGAGCTGGCCCGACGAGTCGACCACGAAGCGGCTCGGGCGGCGGGCGGGGGTCGTCTCCTCGTAGACGAAGGACGCCTCCTCGGAGAAGGGGTCGTCGAAGCGGAACGCGTAGATATACGGCACCGTCATCTCCGGCACGTAGGCGAACCGGTCGCCCGTCCAGTTCCCCGTCGTCCAGTACGATACCGGGGAAGAAGAAGAAGAAGAAGAAGAAGAAACACGATACCCGTTGACGAGCTCGAACTCGGCGGAGAGGGGGGGCTTGAGGCGGAGCGAGAAGAGACCCGGAGAAGGGTCGACGGGGCTGCGCCAGGAGGTGACCGCGTGCCGGCGGGTGAGCCGCTGGCTCGGCAGCCAGGTGTCGCCGGGGTGGTCGAAGCTCTGCCAAACGAGCCGGTCGCCGTCGCCGGAGACGAGGACGAGGTTGCCGGAGTCGAGGAGGAGGGCGGCGGAGGCGGGCTCGGCGTTGAGGGTGCGCCAGAGCTCGCGGCGGGAGGCGTCTTGTAAGAGGAGATGGCCGTCGTCGGAGAAGGAGGCCGTGGCGGGGGTGCCGGCGGCGGGGACGGGGGAGTCGCGGTTGGCGACCCAGACGTAGGTGCGGATGGGGATGGAGGCGAACCAGATGCCGAGGTACCAGCGGGATCCCCCGTCCACGGAGAAGAAGCCCATCTCGAAGGAACGATTGGGGCTGATTAGCGTGGAGTTGCCGGAGATTAGCGCCGGGCCGCTGGAGCTCGAGTTCAGCCCGGCGGTGAGAGAAGCCGCTAAGGAGAGCCAGAGGAGGCCTGCGAGCGGCATCGATCCTCTTCTTCTTCTTCCACGGATGATGGTGCTTTTGTGAAGAGCCCGAGTCGGCGGCGCCACCCCTCCGCGGCCTGGTCTTCGGCGCTTCAACTGAGGTCGGACGCGGAAGCGGGGTGGGTCTGTCGTTGTCGATTTGCTCTATTGTTTTTTGTTGGTTCTCTCTCTCAATCTATCCATCTGACTCAATATCTCTCCCTCTGACTAAATATCTCTCCCAACATCTCTCCCTCTCTCCGATACTCCGACCCAGTGTCTCTCTCTCTCTCTATTTCTCTCTGACTCCCTACTCCCTACATCTACCATCATTTCTCTCTCGCTCTGACTCTCAGTATCTAGTTTTCCATCATCATCTCTCGCATTCTCTCTCTGAATCTCTGTACCTACCCCCATTTCTCTTTCTCTCTGACTCTCTATCTGTATCAACGCATCTTTCTTTCTCTCTCTGATTTTCTATCTCTACCCCCCAATCTCTCTCTCTATCTCTATCCCTGCATCCCCATGTCTCTCTCTCTCTCTCTCTCTCTCTCTCTCTCTATCTATCTCTATCTCTATCCCTGCATCTCTCTTGGATTCTCTATCTCTACCCCCCATCTCTCTCCCAGACTCTCTATCTCTACCTCGGCCCCCATATCTCTCTCTGACTCTCTATCTCTACCCCCGTGATCTCTCTCTATCTCTACCCAAGTATGTCTCTCTCCATCCCCCTGTCTATCTCCATGTCTATCTCTCTCTCCTTGCATTTCTCTTTCTTCAAAACAACTCGCGGAACCGTCGTCCTCTTGCCACTTACAATGTATATTCATATCTACAAACCACCGCACTAGTGTTCGCCCAACCGATATCCATTCGTCATCCGGTATCAGACAACCGATATCTGACATCCGGTTTTCGAATACGGTATGGTATCGGATACCGGATTTCTGATATCCGGATTTCGGAGACGGATATCGGATGTTGGATATCGGTTTTCAATATCCGGATATCGGAACCGGTATCCGCGTATCGGAACCGATTTCGACCAATAAAAATAAACTATGCTTTACATTCCACCTGTCAGTCTTAATCGCATTGTATGGTTTTTGATTTATGATCAATGCCCATTAATATATAGTGTGCAATTTTTTCTTCTTCTTCCATATGGGATAACAGGATTCAAAGTTAATGTAAGCTCTGAATCCCGTTATCCCACATGGAAGATAATAGAAAATTTTCTTCGTATAAATTAAATGAGACCGATAAATTATTTAATATTAAAATAATATTTATATCTATTATCGCTATATTTTAAGAGCATTATATTTATATAATATTTAATTAATTAGTACACCGTCCAATAAATAGAAACAAAAATTTCTAAATCTTTCCATATGGGATAAATGGATTCCGAGTTTAACAGAAAACCCAAATCCCTCTATCCCATATGGAAAAAATCATACATTTTGAGATGTATGACCAAATAGAAAGCTCTTCCAGTTCACCCGTGCCCACGTTACCTATGCGAAATGCGGGATGTCTAATAAATAAAATTATTATACTTCGATGCGGATATCAGTTTTCGATATCCTCATCCGACATCAGTTAGCGTCATCTGCCCCGTTGAGACAGAGACGGATGCTGACATTGCGACCGATATCGGCACTGTAGCAACTGATATCCGATACTGATATCCGGTATCCAGATATCGAAAAAAATGGATACCGGAAAATGCCTTTCCGGTGTCCGATACAGCATCCGTCCCGATACCGGCATCCGGTACTGGTATCGGGACGGGCGAACCCTACACCGCACTGTGGTCAGATTAAATGGATGTTAATTTGTTTATTTGGCAAGCCATAAATGGATGTCCAGACACACGCACATTCAGTATCCACATTTGTTTTTGTGACGACTGCCACTAGTATTTCCTTTTGTTGGTCTTCATGTGTACTTTAGCTTATATCTCTATATGACTATGTTAAACCATACTTCAGTCATCAAAAATAGCTCAGGAGGGGGATTGTTTCTATTCTCAGCTCAATCGTATTAGCGAAGTATTCTTTTTCATCAATAGTAAATATGATAAATAGAAGCACTTATCAAACTAAGTGCATTGCTATACAGGAAATCAACGTTTATGTTCAAATGTAATCTTTCAGCTGACAAGATTTAGAACTTTAATATCTACTGGGAAAATGTCTTTAAAAACCCAAAACAAGGTCTGTACTGGATTCCGGTTTTGGTACATGTAAGGTTTAAACAGTCTTAAATTGAGTACTAAATGGCTTATGTCATATGCTCTTATTTTCCCTTAGCATAATTTCAGTACAACGATGTGATCCTTACCTGGATACTTCCAATCCTACCAGATCTCATTAGAAAAGCTTTGTGAGTAAGATTTACAAATTTGATCAAACCTCACTGTTCTATTTTGAAAGCATGGTTATCATTGATGTTAAATATAACCCTTTGGTCATAAGATTCAACCAAGATGAGTCATTACCGGTGTGGGATTTTGATGATCACAAAATAATATTATTCAATTTTTTTATTAAAGAATGCATTCATTGTCCTGAATGATTTGTCACAAAATGTATGACTAACTTAGAAAAAAGTTCAACTATCCGGACAACATATTATTAAATTATTCATCTTTGATGAAACAATCCGCAAGCCTAACTTTAATTGTTCCAGTGAAAAATATAGTTGGTGATAGTGCTGGATGTACTCTCCTCTCGTGTATGCATTTTATAAAATAAATCAAAATTCACCATTACAATAATTCTAATATTCTAGGATCATAATCTATAGAATCAAATTTAATTTAGTTAATTTATATCTATATACTGAAATAAGTTATTTTTATGTTATAAATATTTGAATGAATAAAATGATAAATATAAAACAAGTAGTTACAAAAAATTATTGAAACTTACTTGAATAAATATATATATATTTTTAACACAATATTAAAAAAAACTGAAATGGATTATTGGAAATCTCAAAACTTTTAGAGAGTATTCGATCATGGACATATATTTCAACCAAGTCTACATTTCCAAATAACTATCTGATATAATGGTAATCATAAAAATGCCTTAAATTACTTTCATTATTGTGTTCTTAGGTTAATATACAATTCAGTTATCAGATATTACTTCTAAATTTATGATTTCAATGAGTTTATATAAATTATTGGGAGTTTATTATTTCTCAAATTTTGATCTATTCAGTGTGTATTTGATCAAAGTAGATTAAAAACTCATTAAAAATATAATTATGTGTCCATTTAAGTTATTTTTAGTGTTGCATGCAATAGGTGCCTCAGATGTGTTGATCTCTGGAATATCTATACATAACAATTGAAAAAAACAAAATAATGTGGACCACTTTTGGAATAACTATATAAGGTTTCTAAAGATGGAAAGTGATTGCATAAGAGAGAGAAATCAGTGGAAATAGATGAATAAGGATAGAAATGGAGGGAATGAGCGAATGAATGTTATGGGAAATATTTAACATTTCCCTCTCTCATTCTCTCTCTTTCTCTTTCTCTCTCTGTTTTCCTTTTCTTTTCTCCTCTCTCCTTCATGTTATTTTCTCCCACATGTTATTTTCTCTCTCCTCACTAAGCCACTATATTTGACTTTTCTCCTCCACTTATTCTCTCTCTTTCTATCAGCTCTTTCATCCTCTTAACCACCCACTATTATTGACTATTCTATCACTCTCTTCCCTCAAAAATTCTCTTTCTTTCTCTCTCCTCTATAACTTCCAAATTTGACTACTCTCACAACCTCTTTCACTTACCTTTCTCCCATGATTTTCTTCTACGTAAACCACCAATCTCATCTCTTTTCTGTACCATTTTCTCTTAAACCCTCCACGATTTTACTAGCTTTGTAGTTGCATATTTCTTTTCCTTTAAAAGGAAAATGAGCATGTCTATAATGACACTTTTTCTTGAGATTATTTTGAAGTTTGTTTATTGGAGAAGAGTGATTGTCTGGTGATAAAGGCAATGGAAATAAATATTATGGCATCTCGTCTTCAACTTCGACCAGCTTCTCTTGGGTTCCTCCCTCTCTTTCTTCCATACCTTATCTTCCTTCATTATCTTCGTAACATTTAACACTTGACCTCACTGACAATACTCCTTTGTCTCACGCCCACATCTCCATCCCACCTCTCATTTTCTCCCTTATTCATATCTTTATCCCTTCTCATGCATTATCCCATCTACCTTGTGAGTTCATTTTTCATACTTCACCTTCGCTTTTCTCATGCTACACATTAACATCTTCTCTTGCCTACAAAATCTTTCACTTCCATTATATTTGTTTCCCATACGTCCTCCTCTTCTCATTCACACCCATCCATGGAGCTATAGATCAACGTCAGTCAATGCCATCAACATCAGAACAACCAGGCTTTTGGCTCCCTTCTCCAAGGTGATGGATATTATGTGGTCGTCAAGCCAATCACACCACCATGTTTATTTAAGTTCATTGAATAAAATATTTACAGTCATTATTATTTTGGTGTGATGTTTATAATGAAGTTCATGAATATTTGTAATGACTTATGAATTATGATGAGAACATGATACACTGTTCACTAGTCTCTAAACATGTATTCTAAATATTCATGTTTGATGGATAGTCGAGACAAACATCAAATTATCTGGATAGAATTACACTAGCTGATCCTACTTATACGACAAGTATAGCTGATCATGTGGCTATTAGTATAGCTCCTCTTATACGACAATTATCTAGATAGTGTGTGCTCTTTAGGAAAAGAGTTCACAGAATTGATCCGTACTAATATCTTAATGTTATTATACCTAAATGTCAATTAGGATGATTCATGTCATGGTTGTATAAGTAATCCACTGATCTGAGACACCAAGGACATCTCGTGAATGAATGACTACATTTTGATTATGATTTACGTGACTCTAATCATGAGATTCAAACAAGTCATAGCTCCGATGTAGTAAGAAGCTCATGAAGATGATTCAATGGTCAAAACAGGATCATCGGCCCTCATTATAAGAGGAGATTGACTCAAGGAAGACAATGCAAAAAATTCCTGGCGAGGGTAGTGAGGATATTAGAGAAGGAGTTCTCCAATGATCCTGTTATGCATCAACACTTATCAAATGATGGATTAGGGTTTGACGATAAACTATACCCTAAGTCGTTTGAGAGTCTTGCGCGGATGATGGATTATCCATATATAGTAACGATGGCGGTAAAGGTTCCATGAGAGAGTTCAACACTACTCAGTATCTTCTACAGCACAAGGTTTAGCTTGGCACCCCATGGGTTGAAAACTTAAGCTATCAATTGGGTTAAATCTACCCTTAGTTAATTAATATATATTGATATAAATAATTATTGGGCCACTAAAGTTATTAACCAAAATGATACATGGGCCTAGAGGTCACATGCACAAGGTCATAAGGGCATTGGTGGATATATTTTACTTTATAGGGTTTCTTGAGAAAAACTTAAGTAAAATATAAATTGGGACGGGCACTCATTTGAAGCACCCAGGCCAGCCAGACTTGAGAGCCCCTCCCTTTCTCCACTCTCTTCTTCACTCATCCAAGGAGAGTGTCTTCATGGTGAGAATATCTTCTAGATTTTCAAGAAGAGTTGAAGAAGAAGACGTGGAGATCCAACCACAGAGTGATTACGTGGACACTTCTAGAGGTCAGATGCGTGAACAACTTCAGAATTATCTCGGAGCGACAAAGTCAAAGGTGGAACAAGTTCCCCACAAGTTACAGTCAATGTTTGATTCAAAAGATCAATTTTGAATTGATCAACATGCTTCTACATCCATGGAATCGTGTTTTCCATGGATGAACCAAGGCAGATAATCCAATGCAAGGTACCTTGTGATGCCCCAACATTGAGATAATTTTTGGTTTATGATAGTTGATAATTTGCTTTGAGGCGTTGTTGACCTTATGAATTAATGTGGTAAACTTTCATCGGGTATGTTGAATCTCCTACCTCCATTAAGTAAGGGATATTATAGTTTTTCCCTAGCCTTTCCTTGTTAAATCACTGCTTCATCGACTCACTCCCCTTATTTAGGATTAAACAGATTTGTATCATCTAGAAGGAATATTTTTTTAAAATCATTTTGAACTATTTTAAGAATTCCATGAAGTTTGCTATCGTGTCCCTCATTAGAATGTAAGTATATAGACTAATGGACAGGTATGGTCTGTTTTGTGTGGTGCACTGTTGCATTGTTATTGCATGGGGGGTTTATTTTTTGAAGTACACTTTATGTAACCTGCAAATCATTCACCCCTCACACTGCGCATGCCTTTGGGAAGTGTGTTTCTGCAGTTTTATGAGGTTTTTTAAATAATGAAAAAGTTAATGCTAGCTGTCATTCGCATCGCCGTTTGAACCCATCCTCTAATTTATCTCTCTCAACTTGCTTTTTTCTCTCTCGCCTCAGAATCTCTCCCTCTATCCTTTTCTGTCATCACTTGTTCTCTCTTTCTTGTTTTTCATCTCTCTGTCATTTGTCAATCTCTATATGATTTCTTATCTCTCTCTAGTTCCTCAACTCTATTTCGTTCCTAATCTCTCCTCTATCCCTCTATAGTTTCTTATCTCTCCGTCTCTTTATCTCTCTTGTTGCTCATGTCTCTCTCATCCCTCTCATGTTCCTCATTTCTGTATTTATCTCTCTTGTTGTTTATAACTCCGTATCATTTTCTCATCTCTCTTGTTGCTCATATCTCCTTATCTATCTCCGTATGTCACATTTTTGTCTCTTTATTTCTCTCACATGTCCCTCTCTTTTTATCTCTAATTGCTCGTCTCTCTCTCTCTCTCTCCCATTTCTTGCATTTCTCTCATTTCTAAACTCTCTATTATCTCTCTCTTACTCTCATTTCTCATCTCTCTCACTTTCCCATATCTACTTTATTTATTATCTCTATCTTGTTGCTAATCAATATATATATTTATATATATCTCCCCTGTTTCCACTCTCTTTATCTTATTGATCATCATTTTATCACGTACATTTTTCATCTCTTGTTTCAATCTCTCTCCTGTATCTTGATCCTCATTTCTCTCTAATCTGTCTCTATGCTCACTCGTTTCTCTTCTCTTTTGCCTCTTTTTTCTTGTCTCTCTCCGGTCCCATGTGTCTCTCTCCCTTGTCATTCAAGTCTTAATTATCAAATGTCTGTGAAATAATAAGTTTTATATCGAGGTTTTTTAACGAAATCATTTCATAGTAAAATACTATATAAACAGAATATCCATGACTTTAAAAGGATTAATTAAGAATGATAAGGTTTGTTTGGTTTATGTGCTGTGTAGTGAGGATTTCTGCCCCAAAATTGCACACTGCACATGAGTCTCAGACAATTGAAAATGTGTGCCCTTTGTTTGAAAATCTGGATTTCATTGCATGAACATCCCTATGTATGGGTTATTTTCTTGAGAGATCCCACTTTCGGTTTGAATATACCTATGTATGGATTATCTCAACACAAATAAATTACTTATCAAAATCATAGTCAATGATTCTAATAACTTTGACTCTAGAGAGCCTTGTCCTACTTGCAAGCTAGAGAACTTCTAGATTGAGGGGAGAGAGAAGATTGGAGTATTTTTACATCTTCCATATTGATAGATACTGTTGTGGGAGACAAAATGCCATTATGTCATTAATTCCCAGTTGACAAGAGATCCTAGTTGGAAAGTTGAATTTGCCTCCATATTGATAGATATTGTTGGGTTCTTCTGGCTTGATGGTAGATTCAAAATGATTTTCCCAAAGAAAAATTTAAAAGTTGAATTTTATAAAAAACTATAAAAACCATGGATGATCTAATCACCTTATGCGGAACCTGTTCTGGCATAACATGGTTCTTTTGATGAGTCTCTTTAAGACTTTTGTGTTTTTTACATTGAGATGTATCAATATGATATTCAGAATGTTGGATATCCTCCTGGTTATCTTGAACATCACATCTTGAAAACCTCCTCCTAATTCTCTCGATCCCTAATAGAGAGAGAGGAGAGGGAGAGAAGAGAGAGAGAGGAGAGAGAGGGGAGAGAGAGAGTGAGGAGAGAGAGGAGAGAGAGGGAAGAGAGAGAGAGAGAGGAGAGAGAGATAGGCATCGGGGATCGGGTCGGATCGGATTGTTCGAATCTTGATCAACAGATTCGAACGAACAAAAGCCGATTCGAACGATTTGTTCGAATCTTTCGATCGAGCAGACCCTTTGTTCGTGTTCGATCGAAAGTTTCGAACGAACAATTTGGTTCGTTCGTGTTCGATTGCCATTTGTTTGACCTTGTTCGAACAAGTTCGAACAATTTCGAACAAATGGCCAGCGGCGCCAGCGACCGCCAGCGACTCTCTCTAGTGGCCGCTGGCCGCTGCTGGCGCTGGCTGGATGGTCGCTGGCTGGTGCTGGGCGGCCGCTGGCAGGCGCTGGCAGCAGCTGGTTGGCGCTGGCGGCTGCTAGCCGGAGCTAGCGGCTGCTGGTTGGCGCTGGCGGCGGCTGGATGGTCGGCTGGTGCTGGGCGGCCACTGGCCGGCGCTGGCGGCCGTTGGCAGGTGCTGGCGCCCGCTGGATGATCGCTGGCTGGTGCTGGGCGGCCGCTGGCCGGCGTTGGACGCAGCTGGGCGGCGCTGGCCACCGCTAGGCGCCGCTGGCGTCGCCGGATTTGAACATTCGATTCGATCCGATTCGAACAACGTGTTCGAATCGGATCTTATTCGAACATTTGATCCGAACAGCCACCTTGTTCGAACAGTCCGATCCGAACAGATGCCCAGATTGGGTTCAGAAGGGATTTGAACGGGGCAGATCGGTGTTTGGATTCGATCGTTCGAATGCCTGATCTGGTCGAACATTCGAACGATCTGTCCGAATCCCCCAAGCCTAGAGAGAGAGAGAGAGAGAGAGAGAGAGAGAGAGAGAGAGAGAGAGAGAGAGAGAGAGAGAGAGAGCGAGACCGCGAGAGAGAGATAGAGAGAGAGAGAGAGAGAGAGAGAGAGAGAGAGAGAGAGAGAGAGAGAGAGAGAGAGAGAGAGAGAGAGAGAGAGAGAGAGAGAGAGAGAGAGAGAGAGAGAGAGAGAGAGAGAGAGAGAGAGAGAGAGAGAGAGAGAGAGAGAGAGAGAGAGAGAGAGAGAGAGAGAGAGAGAGAGAGAGAGAGAGAGAGAGAGAGAGAGAGAGAGAGAGAGAGAGAGAGAGAGAGAGAGAGAGAGAGAGAGAGAGAGAGAGAGAGAGAGAGAGAGAGAGAGAGAGAGAGAGATTGCCCAAATCCATCATAGCAGTATACAAAGAAAAATAAATCAAACCAGTATACTTATTTGCTCGGCTTTAATATATCTTCTTAATGTTAGTGCTTACTTCTAGCGCGATACAATTTGGTCGTGGCCATCCGATCAGATCAGAAATCTGATAAAATAATTTAATCTATCCGTGCACACGATCATTCGATCACACGGTCAGATCAAAATATTTGATCGACCAGTATAGATTGATCATGATCGGCCAAAGGGCAGATTCGACGAAACGGACCATTCGGTATTAAATCATCAATTAGATCAGAGAGAGTGAAGGAGAGAGACAAAGACAGCGATAGAGACAAGAGAGACAGAGAGAGACAATATAGAGAGAGACAGTGAGAGACACAGAAAGAGAGATATAGAGAGACAGACAGACAAATAGAAAGAGAGATAGATAGGGAGAGAGAGAGAGCAACAGGCAGACAGAGAGGGAAATAGGGACAGAGAGAGAGAAAGGTAGAAAGAGAGATAGATAGGGAGAGAGAGCAACAGGCAGACAGAGAGAGGGTAATAGGGACAGAGAGAGAGAGATAGACGGACAAAAAGAGAGATAGATAGCGAGAGAGAGAGGTACAGGCAGACAGAGAGAGGGAAACAGGGACAGAGAGATATAGACAGACAGCAAGAGAGATTGATAGGGAGAGAGAGAGAGAGAGACAGACAGAGAGAGGGAAACAGTGACAGAGAGATAGATAGACAGAAAGAGAGATAGAGAGAGAGAGAGAGAACGACAGACAGACAGAGAGATGGGGAAGAGATAGATATAGAGAGAGATAGATGGATAGATATGTGTAGAGAAAGATAGATATATAAACATGAGATCGATAGATATGTATAGAGAAAGATAGATATATAAACATAAGATAGAGATATGTAGATAGAGAAAAGAGGAGAGGAGAGAGAGTGGGAGAGAGAGAGAGAGAGAGAAATAAATACGCATCAGAGAGTATAGAGAGACCAAAATATTAGAATTGGACGAAGTCGTGCGCCCACGACTCAAAGCAGCTGCCACCTTGACACGACTCACACGAGAACATGCCGCTTCTTCTTCTTCGTCTTCTTCTTCTTCCTCGCCCATCCTCCTCCTCCACAGCGCAATTCCAAGTGCAGAGCGCGATCACATGCCGGCGATCTCCAGGGCGATGGGGAGACCCTCTCCCTCTCCCACCCACCTCCTCTCCCCCGTCTTCATCACCGTCTTGTTCTTCCTCTCCATCTCCGTCTGCGCGCTCGTCCTCCTCCTCCGCCCCGCTCTCTACCCTCCCCCGCACTCCCTCTCCTTCGAATCCCCCTCCACTCTGCGCCACCTCGTCTTCGGCCTCGCCTCTTCCTCCTCTTCTCTCCCCCGTCGCAGCCGCTTCATCCGCGCCTGGTGGCGACCCAACCTTCTTCGCGGCTTCATCTTCCTCGACTCTCCCCTCGCCAATGCCAGCCTCCTCTCCGATCTCCCTTCGATCCGAGTCTCGGAAGACTCTTCCCGGTTTCCCTACGCCTTCCCCCGCCGCGGCGGCCTCAAGTCAGCCGTGCGCGTGGCGCGCGTGGTCAAGGAGGTGGTGGAGGCGGCGGCGGCCATGGGCGGGGCTCGATGGGTGGTGCTCGGCGACGACGACACGGTGTTCTTCCCCGATAACCTTCTGGCTTCTCTGAGGAGGAGAGATTGGCGGCAATGGGTCTACGTCGGGAGTGGGTCCGAGTCGGTGGAGCAGAACGAGGAGTTCTCGTTCGAGATGGCCTTCGGAGGGGGAGGGTTCGCGTTGAGTTGGCCCCTTGCTGTAGCTCTGTCTAGAGTGCTGGATTCTTGCTTGGTGCGCTACGCCCACCTCTACGGCAGCGACGAGAGGATCTTCTCCTGCCTGGCCGAGCTCGGAGTGCCGCTCACGCCGGACGCCGGATTCCACCAGGTTCGATGATTTTTTCTCTCTTCCTTCCCTACTTATCAATTGTTGATGTGCACCGGGCATTAAATGATCGTAAACTTATGAACCTTTTGGGTAGATCTATGACTGTAATTTTTGCGTTCTATGATCGTAATTTTATGAATTTTTTTTGACGATCAGTGATTGTAATTTTTATTATATTGCAGTTTTTTGTCAAAGAATTTTCCAGATATCTGAGAAATGTAGATCGTATGAATCGTATGATTTTTATGATTTGAGGTTGATTTCTCCTCGAAAGTCAAGATCGATATTCTCACCTGGCGTTCATACTGATTTGCTGAAACATGAAGAACGCATTATTTTTCCTAAGAAATGAAGAACCTATTATGCCATCTATGATCGTAATAGTTATTCAATTTCAAAGTTTTTGTAGCCCAGAAACTATTGAAGTTTCAAAGTCTATGATCGTAACAGATGAATTGAACTTCTTCTTCTCCTTGCGCCATGTTCTACCTTGTTGATTTTATTTAGAAGACTTTTGATCCATGAATCTAATTTTCTCATCTTTTAATCTTTCAAACTCGCAAATAATTTGGTAGAAGTTCATAGGAATCTTCCTATCTGTAATTTCCCCTATACACGACTTTAACCAAAACATGTAGAGTGGAGCTTTGCTTTCTTCATCATGAACCAAGTTTTACCTCTTCAAGAAAATTGGCCATGCATATCAGAACACAATTTTTTGATCAGCGATCCTAATTTTGTCAATCTGAAAGTTTACTGATATGTTGCCTCGGAGGATATTGACGTCTTAAAAGAATTGGCGATATTCGAAGATCTAATTCCACTGAAAACTTCAAAACTTTCCCGATTTAGTTAGAAGATTCAAGAGCAGCAGTGGAGAAACGAGAGAGGAGTTAGCGATGAGTGGACAATCAGTGCAGGATGACTATGATAGAGAGGAGACCCAGGAGGAGAGACAAATAAGACTGTTCTCGCTCTCCTCTGAGCAGGAGAATCTCCCCTCCAGCCAAAGTCGCCATGGCAACCATCTTCCAAGAAGTCTGATGCCTTTGATGGTCTCTCGCCCTTTATTTAAGGGGGAGTTCCTGCCCGTCCTCCTCCTCGTGCATTGCTTGAAGTGGCATCCACAAGACGAGGCTTTTGTCTTCCTCTTATCCAGGTAGGTCCAATGTAGTTCAGTGTCATATCCCTGGAGTCATTTTGTCTCTCTGATTTTTCCATACCTATGACTGGAACAAAAACAGGTGATATAAAGTATTTGTTCCCCATCTAGATAGCATTTTGATACGATCCTCAACCTATCTAGGGGTAGTCTTATCATGTTAGCCAGCCCAAAAGGGCATTTTAGTCATTTGGTCTTACATGTTTCTTTTAGATAGGCGTGCCCGCCCTTTAGGAGGGCACCCAAGAATGAAGTATGGTCATATGTCCCTTTTCTCTGTGTCTAAGTCCACTCTTTTCCTTTGCGATCCCCATCCCTCATGATCATCCTCTACCTTACTGCGTCTTCAGGCAGCTCATCCCTGGTCGATCCTTGCCTCATCCGTTTGACCTCTCCTCGGATCATTCCTGTTCTCCTCTCTACTGGATAACACCTCCTCTTCTTCTAGCCCCCCTCTCCGACATGAGCCTACATCAAGGTTTGTATTATATTTCTATGCGCAACGGATAGAAATTTGTTTTCGATTCTGATACCTCCTGAAGGAAAATAGGAACTATGAGTAGTTAGGTCCTTTTGGGTTTAGTTAGAGTGTCAGAAATCCTAGAAGTGAGAAATGGAGGAAAGAACTATTAATGCACTCATTTTCCATCTTAGTTGTATGGCATAGCTCTCTCTCTTTCTCTCCTACCCTCGCCTTTTCTCTCTTCATTCCATGATTCTTCCCCAATAGATAGTATCACTTAACATGTTAAAACACGAATTTTCGATCTATGAGCCTAATTTTCTTAGAAAGAAAACTTTCTAGCTTGAATCATTCTGTCATTGTACATATGAATCATCTGATTTATTATTTGCCCACGTATGTATAAAGCGAAAAGGTAGAATGGAGTTCCTTTCTTCTTCTTGTGCCATGTTTTACCTCTTCTTTGATTGAGTATTTTTTGATAATGCTGATTAAAGTTGGCCCTTTAAAAATTAGCCTATTTCTCTCATCGTGCAACTTTTTCTACCTCATGAATCACTAGGTTCAAAATTCGTAGAAATCATCATACGTGTGATTCTCTTTATATAATCAATTGAATAAAATACTAGTTATAAAATACTAGTAAAATATGATCATTTTTTTGTTTAACCATTGCTGATGAAAAGGGACGATCTAAAAATTGGAGAACAGAAAAATATCGACTAAAAATTTCTCTTCATGATTCAGTTGGATCTCCGTGGTGATATATTTGGACTTCTGGCTGCACACCCCCTGACTCCGCTCATATCCCTTCACCACTTGGGCAGCATTAATCCCATATTTCCAGACATGGAAAGTTCCGAAGCCCTGGAAAAGTTATTCACCGCTGTAAGAGTCGACCCGGAAAGAATCCTCCAGCAGACTGTTTGCTACAACAAGTTGGCCCGGCAGACTGTTTCTGTTTCATGGGGTTATGCTGTTCAGGTCTTCAAAGGTGTTCACCTTCTTCCTGAAATTTTACTGAGGCAGAAAACTTTCTCACCCTGGAAGAGAAGCCGGGCTGCTTCTTTATCCCATTACATGTTCAACACAAGGGAATTTCCAAGAGACCCCTGCTCAAGGCCTGCTGTTTTCTTTTTAGAGAGAGTGGTTTCTTCTCTGGGTGGAAGCAGCTCCTCTTATACGAGGAAAAGTGATGGAGTTGATTGCCTTGGAAATGCCACATCCATGAATCTGAAGAGGGTGAAAGTGTTCTCCCAGCTTCTCTCTTCTGGGCAGAGCAGGAAGGTGATGAGACCCCCACTTATAATATATTCTGTTATTATTACTAATCTAAAAATTCCAACCATCTATTTTGAGAAAACTTTTCACCACACTAGTAGTTACTTTCTTCCATGTTCATTGAAACATTAATTTTCTATGTTTCTTTGATTTATCTAATTTTCTATATTTTTAAATGTTTTTACTTTCATGGTATCTGTTTACTTTCTTGGTATCTCATGATACCGTAGAATGAGGAATAATGGACGTTATCCAATCAAATAACTGACTCTACTTTCAACAAATAGAAGCTACAATACACAATCGATCCATTCTTCTCAATTTTAAAATAACAAAATTTCAAACACAAGTTAGTGACTACTTTCCCTGATCACCTTAGTATCTTTATTTTTTTGGTTCTTTCCAAATCTATTCAAACATCATTTTTTTCGATATTAATTTTTCCTTATTCATCATCAAGTGCACGTCATCTAAATACTTGTATGTGTTTATTCTTTTGGTTTCCCTGATAAGATCCTCTCTGGATCTGACATGGGGAGTGCAGAAAACCAATTGAAATCACTGTTTCCTCAATGCATCATCGAGAAGTAAAAGGTAATATTGATATTTAACAGTGATAAGAAGAAGAATCAGAGAGGAAGACTGAATTGACTCTTAGCTTTCCTTTGGATTGGGAAAGATCTTCTCAGTTCCAGCCCCTCAGCGACTAGTCGAATTTGTGGTCCATCCTTTTGTCGGGGATCTCCCGCCTTTGTTTTTAGGCTGGCTCCAGTTAGTCTTGTGCTTTGACCCTGCACATGTCCCTCTGGATCGTTGATTGTGCCTAGTAGCTTCCTTGTACGCTTGTTCTGATAGGAGTGAGGAAGGCTTGTATCACTCCCATTATACAGTGGAATGAGAAATGATGCTATCAAATGATGCATAATCTAATCATGCTTTTCCATTAAATATTTTCAGTAATTTTTTAAACTACACTAATGGGGAAGACTTTTGCCCCTAGACCACCTTAATAATTTCGTTTGTTTATCGGTAGATCAATTTTATATTTCCTTCTTTTTATTTATTTATTCATCTTTAAGTACATTCCATGTGAATGCTTTCACATACTTACTTTCTGATAAGTTCTATTCGAAGAAATATCAAAGGAAGAATAGAAAAAAAGGGCGGGTCAACGGTACGTTGACCAGGCGATATGACTAAGCTTCTGTGTTCACCACCCTATAAATAAAGGGGTCGACAGTCAGGTATGCATCTGGACCTTCTTGTATCACACGCCGGGTTTCCACATCTGCAAGGCCAGAGCGGGGAAGACTCGCCGTCGACCGCCTGGAGTGGGAGGAACTCTTCCCATCGGAAGAGACGCCCGATCATCGAGAAGGAACTCCGCCTGGATTGGGAGGAGTCGTCTCGATCTTACTCGTTACCATATAGTGCATACCGGACAATTTACAATATCGGAATTCTAGTATTCTTGGCATATATCGTGATTGAAATTCGAGTTCAGATACGTTCTCATTGAACCTATCACTTTCTTGGTCTCCCATTGTACTGTAGAATGGGGAATAAGACACATTATGCTCTCAAATAATTTATATAATTTTGGACGAGGAAGCCGTCATACCGTATGATGCATAGTATGTTCATCCTTTTAAATTTATTTTCTAATATTCCTGGACATTCATGTATAGATGATATTTTTTTTCCGTACCTCTGTATTAAAATTGGATTTCTTTCTTGTTAAAAAATCAGCTGGAAGCTCCAAGGCGCAAGTGCTGTGATATTTTACCTTCTTCGTCTGATGAAGAGATGAAAATAAAGATCAGAGAATGTGGTGATGAGCTAATTGCCATGTCCTGATGTCCGGGAGTTATAATATTTTTTTGACAAGTTTAAGAAACGTTCTTGAAAGGCCAGAATACTGCGGATTACAAGGTATAGTCAGAACAAATTTTCATTTCTTTTTTGTCAAGCCCTTCTGATATCATTGTAGCTACATATCTAGGCTTTTCGATACACAATCTTAATATACGGTTGTATGTGACATGATAAGAGTTAAATCGTTTAAATGAATTTCATTTTTTAAAAAAGAAGTAGAAATGCTATTGGTAACTGATATCGATGTTTACATGTTGGAAGATGATACCTAATCTCATTTGCAGAAAATGGGAGAAACCTTTTCATAATACCTTATCTTTCCATCATTTCTTTTTTGTAAAGAGATTCCATCATTTCAATTTGAAATATATTTTTTTTCATGTTTGAGGCTTTTATACTGATGTGAAATTTTTTTTGAACATCTCTAAAAAATTGACTCTCTGAATCTTGGCTTTCAGAACAAATTAATGATTAATAGACCAATATAAATTAATAGTTGAACCCGTATCTAGTGAGTCAAGAAAAAATTCTAACTTATGATTAATATGTTGATATAAATTAATGATAAGTAAAAATACTAACATTAATGATTAATTCATCTTGTATGAAATATTGACAGTGGTTCAAATGCCTTATTTTGTACTTCGTGCGTTGATTTCCATTTTTTATCATGGTGTACGATAATAATGCTTCATGGTGCACTTTCCAAAAATAAATGCTTGTGCCTTTTATTCATATGCTATCATTTCATTCCCAGCGGCTGTTGTTTTTGTGTACCTGCTCAAGGTCATCAATTGACGCTCAACAAGGGATGCCATATATTGAGGTAGTCCAAATGACTTCCACTTCTCTTTCATACGTGGCCGTAAGTTAATGATAGATGGTCTACTTATTTATGTTTATGTCTGTATAGGTCTTATAGTGTCTTATTACGTTTCCTACATACAAGGCTTTCCAAATATAGCAGGCCACTGAATGAGGTATTACACATGTTCATCCATTAAGTGCATTTCATGTAATGTAAGCCGACTCTGACGAGAGGAGAGGGATAATGGGAAATTGAAGGAACGGGAAGTCACGGTGGCGTTCTTGCGGAAAACTATGTTGGAACAATGCAAGCCACGGGAGTGGAACATGGTGAGCTGAATATTCCTCAAAGGCTTCCTAGCGGTAAATGCTGTCAGACAGGAAGCAGTGCTCTCTAAAGTTGACACATGAATGGGCCAGTCAAGTTGAAAAGGAAGAATGATGATTTTGAGCTGGCAGTAATCTCAGTCTATTGGAAATCGAATGCCATGAGAAGGATTGACTAATGGAGGTAGTTGACTGGAGTGGTGCCAACCTTCCATGGGTCTCCGATGTTGTTAGGGGGGAGATTTCAATGTGACGCTAGAGACAAAAGACAGACCCAACATGGGAGGGCTAGCCCTAGACTTGTAATAATTCTAGTTCACCATGGTGGCCTTATAGGAAATGAGTCCAGTAGGCTGAATTTACACTTGGAGGAGCTTGGCGGGATGTGGTATGCGAACTAGATTGGATAAGTTCTTGTATTCAATAGAATGAATGGAGCCGGTCCTAATTGCAGATGTGTAATCATTGTGGCAACCATTATCAGACTATATCCGGATTGTGTGGGTGGCTATGAGGCAATGAAAAGACACATACTTAAAGGTAGATTGCTCTCGTGGTTGCAAGAACCTAGATTCAAGGAAGAGGTGGGTTGGGCATGAGACTCACAAGCCAAAGCCAGATCTGGGACAGAGATACTAGCCACTTGAATCAAGGGGCTGCGAAAACACATGTTGGGGTATCAGAAACACATACAAGAAAACAAGAAGGGAAATGAGGCCCTATCAAGGGTCAAATGTTTAGACAATTTGGAGGATAGAGGAACCCTAGGGGATGATATGGCTAAAGAAAGGCAAAGTTGTAGAGGGGTGGTTTCAGAGCAAGACATGAAATTGGAGATGGATTGGAGATGGTACGAGATGCTAGTACAAGTTTTTTTCATATTGTAGCAAATGATAGGAGATGGATGAATTGTATCTTGAGATAAATGGGAGAGCAGCAGGAGCACATTGGGGTCCAGGTGGTGGGTCGAGCTATTGCCGAACAATTTCAATGTTTCTCCAATAAGCGAAAGCAAAACAGATGGTAACGGACTGGTTGGGGTAGAGATGGTCATGCGGTTAGGTCCAAATTTTTCGGTCACTGTGCAATTTTTTTCGGTTGCACAGAAGGCCTAGTTCAATGTCCGGAGTGAATTTGTGTGAAAAGTTGCATCGCACATCACACAAATTTGCACAAATGATTGCGATCAGAGAGGAAGGGGAGAGAGAGGGAGCCAGCAAGAGATAGAAAAATGATAAAGAAAAAGAGACCAAGAGAGGACCGAACTGCGTACTCAAGAGAGGGAGGGAAGAATGAGGGAGAGAGAGAATAGTGAGAAAGAGAGAGAAGAGCAGTACAGAGAGAGAGGGAGAAAGAGAAGAATGACAGCGAGTGAGGAAGAAGATGAGAGAGAAGAGGGCCAGAGAGTGAGTAGAGAGAGAAGAGCACGAGACAGAAGAGCGCCAGAGAGTGAGAGAGAAGAGAACGAGAGAGATAAATGAGAGATAGAGAGAAAGAGGGAGACAGAGAAGAGCGCAAGAGAGAAAGCGGGAAGGAGAGAGAAGAGCACGATAGACAAAGAGGGAGAGAGGAATGAGAGAGAGAGAGAGACGAGAGTGCCAGAGAGAAAAAGAAGAACAATAGAGAGAGGAAAGACAGAGAGAGAGAGAGAAGAGCGCGAGAGAGAAAGAGGGAGAGAGGAACGACAGAGAGAGAGGGAGAGAGAAGAGCGCGAGAGAGAAAGAGGGAGAGAGAGCAACGAGAGAAAGAGGGAGAGAGAGCCATGAGAGAGAGAGATAGAAGAGTGCTAGAGAGAAAGAGGGAGAGAGAGCCATGAGAGAGAGAGATAGAAGAGTGCTAGAGAGAAAGAGGGAGAGAAGAAGGGTTGAGCAAACTTCTCTAAAAGAGTCAGCCAACTCGTAAGTCAACCAGGCACGGCGGTGAACTCGCCAGCAGCCAGACCGATAGGAAATGAACAAGATTAGCTAGTAAGAAACGGATATATAAGACATATACTCCCTATGAGATTTAACGGTTAGCATTAAATCTAGGATCAAAGATAGATAGGATGAAAGATAGAGGGCTAGGATTAAAGATAGATAGGCTCAAAGACATATCAACGGTCCACATTTTAATAGATCGAACCGTTATAACTCGTTATAACGGTCGAGATTAAAACGTCCACCAACGGATATATCTGTTTATAAATAACGGATATGGTTAAAACAGACATATGTCTATAATTACATATCATATTTTACTATAAATTTATAAACCAATCTAGAATCGAATTGCGGAGAAATACAACGATCTTCTAATCACCATTCTCGGTGTCTTCTCTTCTTCTTCTTCTTCTTCTTCTTCTTCTTCTTTCTTCTTCTTTCTTCTTCTTTCTTCTTCTTTCTTCTTCTTTCTTCTTCTTTCTTCTTCTTTCTTCTTCTACTTCTTTCTTCTCTCTTGCTTCCAATCTCTGCGAGATTCTTTACATGAAGAGCGTGAGACAGGAAGAGGGAGAGAGAAGGGCGCGAGAGAGAAAGAGGGAGAGGGAGCAATGAGAGAGAGAGAGAGAAGAGTGTGAGACAAGAAGAGAGAGAAAAGAGCGTGAGAGAGGAAGAGCATGAAAGAGGAAGAGGGAGAGAGAGGAACGAGAGAGAGAGGAGCGTGCGAGAGGAAGAGCATGAGAGAGGAAGAGGGAGATAGAGGAACGAGAGAGAGAAGAGCGAGAGAGAGTTGCCATTGCATTTGAAAGTCAAAAAAAATGGCACAACATCGCACATTCGCACCACACAGGGCCATGCTCATGCACGGTGCAAAGTACGATGGAAGTGTTCGATGTGCGGGCCAGAAAATCGAATCGGACCGCATATCACACTCCTTTTGCACCAGTTGGACGAATGGACCATCCCGAGGTTGGGGGGCAAAGAGGGCGAACCTAGAACAACATGCATAACTGATCCGAGTGTTCTCGGAGGAAGCAGTCATGATGGCAATTAAGGAGCTTAATAGTGAAGGGGTGCTAGGCCTTAACGCCCTCTCATTATTTATATATAGAGACTTTTAGGAGCTAGTTGGATGGCCGCATTTGGGAATGGCATTACGGAGAGAATCAACAGATCCCACCTCTTTCTCTTATCTAAATGAGCTAACAGACTTGAAGGCTTCAGACCCATTTCAATGTCCAACTCCATATACCTCATATTGGAAAAGGTGTTGATGAACATACTGAGGGAGGCGATCGGAGAGCTAGTAGGACCCTCCAAATCAGCATATGTTTTGGGTCAATTATTGGTGGAGAATGTAGTTGCGGCTGAGGAGTTTCTAATAGATTAGAGGAAGGGCACCTAGGCTGTCATGTGGAAGGCAGATTTTGCCTTTTCATATGATTCCTTGGTTGGATATTTCTTGTGGGCTTCAATCAAAAAGATGGGCTTTTCGAGGGCATAAATCATGTGGGTATGTAGATGCATCATATCTCACTCATTCTCAATGTTTGTGAACGGAGACCCAGAGGGAGGAATCCAACTGCAAACAGGGGTTAGGCAAAGGTTCCATTAGCACCATTATTCTTTGTTCGAATAGTCGATTAACTCATTTGCACCACTTGAGCATGCTGAGGGATTACCCGGTGCTGAGAGATTACCCGGTGCTGAGTTGTATAAAGGGAATTGCTTTGTTGCAATGCACATATGACACATCCTTTTTCATAAAAGGTTCCGTGGAAGAGAGAAGGAACCTGTCCATTCTGCCAGATCTATTTGTAAATTTTTCAAGCCTACAAATTAATCGCACAAAATCAGCTTTTTTGAGTTATAAACAATCTTCAGAAGAAGAAAGTCAGTGAGCAGAGGTATTGGGAACACTAATTCTGGAATACCAATGTGACATCTAACGCTACCACTGACAAGAGGCAAGATGACCAATAATGATTAGCAATTAGTTATCAAGAAGTTGTAACAACATTTGAATGGTTACCAAGCCAAGGTGCTGTGGGGGGGGGGGGGTTGGTGATATGCCGCTGAGCGCATTGATTCATTTGGCAATAGAAGCCCTGTTTAAAGTGAAGATCTTCTGGTGGCTTCTACTAAATAGAAGAGTGATGACCTGTGCCTTTTGCCAAAGGCTGTACTTGACGACTTTGATGGAATGTGTGTTATCCTCAGGAGCTCTTTAAATGATTGAAAATGTGCTAATTACTTGGATTAAATACATTATGATATAGAGATTTAGTATCTCATATCTTAATTTAAACTGGACCTAAGATATAACTGTAGAGGTTGCAAGACTATTATTCACTAGCTGTAAAATTCATAAAATCCTTGAATTCCATAAATATCATACATTAGCTAAAAAAATTAAGTAAAACCTGAATTCCCTTGGACTAATGATTAACCTATAAATATATGACGAGAACCCTACTTTAAGATATGTGAAGTTTGTGTTATATTATGCACACTGTGTATGTTTCTAAATTTTGGAAAATTTCTATACTTCTAAGGCCAAATATCTTAATTTAAACTGAAACTAAGATATAATTGTAGAGGTTGCAAGATTGTTAT